>NW_025765143.1:0-251672 GCF_003918875.1 Haliotis rubra | reverse complement strand
ACTTTACACAGTACTGTAGAAAATACACAAACGCTGGTACAGGGTCAACCCAGGTAGAAAGCATCTTCGCCAAACACAAATATGGCCCCGGGACAACATCGTAGGTGTAGGAAAACTTCTCTGCACGAATCGTGCATTTTTCAAAACGTAAAACGTAATTGATGGGACATTGGGTCCAAAATGCACGTGCATGATTGTGACGTAAATACCGGGATGTTGGACAGAGCAAGCATGTGCAGTAAACCTAAACAAACCACCCCAATATTATACGGGTGACTTACGCAAGCGCAAATTGATAAAGTCATAATGGCAAACTGGCCTGAATCCCAAGACCGCTCAGGACTGGAAAGACCAAGAGTCACGACACCCGCCCAAAGACAGCCCTAGGACACGCCAGTCAGCACGAAACAGTCTCTTTCTCGACGGTTTGGTATGGCTGGTATAGGATCCCACCCCACCCTGCACCCTACCCCTTCCATGGAATGACCTTGGACCGTCTACGGACCCCGTAAATGGGTTTGGAACCAGCATCGGCGGCAGTTATGTGGCTGGTATAGGTGCTCTTTACAGATGAAAGCTGGTCTAGAAACGATGTCATCAGTTCACGTTTTTGACGTAGAGAGAGCGACTGGGGCCAAGAGCACTGTAATTCATGGTATTCCAGCTATAAGGACGGGTGTATCTGTAAATAATCGGGTCTACAGTGTACAGGCAAACATGTATAGATAACTTTCAATAAATACAATGGTATATGTATACATGTAAGGAAAAATGTACAGCTATTGAAAAGTATAATTGGCTGATTCATCTTCCAAGTAATGATGTAATGTTGGGACCAATATTGAAAACAATTGTTCAGTTCCCAAAGTACAAGTAAAAAACATATCTTTAACATATCATAGTGACGGACAATTTCATTTTTAAATATTCTAACCATTTATGTAATCTGTAGATATATAGCTGTATGACAAACTGAAATGATTCTACTAATCGGATTATTGTTTCCCCTTTCATCCTAATATAACGATTTTATTTGTAAGTTCCAGTTGTGAACTAAAATTGAGTTCAAACCATGATTCTATTTCTTTCCATAATTTAAAAAACAAATCTACATTCCCATAAATATATGGTTGGATAGCTCTCTTCTTGTTCCACAAAATGGATATATTGTGGAGGATGTGTATCCCATTTTATAAAGTAGTTGTTTTGCTGGGAGGATATTGTGGATAATTCATATTAAGCAACCATATTTCAAGTCTATGCTTCTGGCACATTTCTATTCCAAGGCAATAATGTTAAAAAAAAATTCCAGTCGTTTTCAGCAAAAATCATTCTTTTAGGTAATTCTTTTCCCATTTTTTGGAAAACTCTAAACCAAACAAATTTTGACTTCAAGAGGAGTATGTATATAGTTTTTTAATATTCCCAATTATGGTGTCAATTTTTGAGATATTAAAAGGATAGATTGGTTCGCTTAATTTTTTTAAATTGTTTGTATTCAGTGTCTGAGCATATATTATAATTGTTTTTCACCGATCTTAATGTTAAGAAATTGGTTTCTTTATTGAAAAACGTTTTGGGAAACTCCTTTATATGTGAGCAGTCTTCCTTCTTCTGCATTAAATTGTTCATAAAAACGACACCTTTTAAAAAATTCACCTAATGATACAGAAAGGGGTGAAGCACAATTTGATATTGTCGCTATTCCATAAGGATTGTGCATTATATTTCTCTTCATTTACAATTTCTTTTACACATGGATTTTAAAGTCTGACCATTCTAGAAGTATGTCTCTCAAAAAAGGAGTTATTGAAGAGGGAATTATTTCATATTGTATATGAAGCATCCATCAGTAAAAATTGTGTCCTGATTTTATCCATTTTAGTTTTTGTGATGATATAATTTTTCTAATTTGTTTCTTTTCATTTTATCCCCCATGCTCTGGGTTTAATGATCATTAAGACTTCTTTCAAGTGAAATCACCTTTTTAAGTCTTTCAAATGATTACATTTTGGGATTTAGAGCTGATAATAAGTGGTGGTTGTTATGGTAGTAGAAGTGATTTAAGAACAGTATTTCTTCCTGCAATGGGGTTAAGGTACAAGCTATGTGTCTATTTGCCTTCAATCTGGAGTTAGTTTTCCGTTGTATTTATTTCAACCATATTTATCAAGATCAATATCGAAATGTATTCCCAAGAGCGTGAAGTCTGTTTGTGACAAGTACACATCTTATATCGATCTCTTTTTGAGCCTATCCATATTAGTTTAGTTTTATCTACGTTGGACTTTCAAACCTTGGAAAACGGGGTACAAGAAGTCTTAGTCACTCAAACTGTATAGAGGCATTTGATCCGGTTCAATGAAAGTGTTGTATCATCTGCAAACTGTGATAGAAGACATGCTATACTTCCAAGTTTAACCTCCTTTTATATTTTTGTTGTTTGCATCATGATACCCAGGATTTCTACAATAACAACAGAAAGATGTATGCTAGTGGGTCCTGGCGGCATCCTCAACCCATTTTAAAAAGGAGTTGACGTAAACGACAAAATTGAGACTCTGATCTACATCATTATAGAATGTTTCTATCAAAATGTAGATACTCAGTCCAAACAAAAAAAAAACTTTTAATACACGTTACTGAGATAGTGTCTACCCAATTGAATCGAAGGTTTTTCAGAAATCAATAAGAAGAAGCAGGCCAGGTATCTGGCAAGTGTCGTATCTCCATTAGGTCATAAATATCTGTTTACTCCTCTGCCAAGAGAGATTCTTCCCTTTACAAACCCTCTTCTTCATTAATACTAGGTAGTACCTTTTAATTTGTCAGTAAATTGCTGCAGCTCCAGCTTTGTATAGTATTTAGTAGGGAAGATTGGGCGCCAATTTTCTTGTGAAACTTTTATTTATTAGCTTTAGGTATACATGTTAAATAACCTCTGTTTTTGGTGAGAGATTAACTTTCCAGTTTTATATAAACTGTTAGCTAGAGTGAATAAGAAGGAAATCTCACCTTCCAAAGAATGCAGAAATTTCTTTAGTAAACCCAGGCCCTGGGCTTTTCTATCTTCATGTTTTAAGAGCAAGGAAAGTCGTTCATTTTTAATTCACCTCCAGGTTACATTTATCATGGCCATTTATAACAGGTACGTTTTCTGCTTTCTCAGTTTGACCAGATTAACCCCGGACTGGCCCTGCAGTGTAAGTAATTCTTTTCATAAAAGAGTTTTGTTTCTTTGAAGTAATTGTTTACTTTCTCTAAGAGAAGTTGTTCCACTCATTCCTTCCAAAACAGCTATAGACTTATTTAGGAAATTTCCTTTGATTCTAACTTTAAAAAGTATTTTGTTGGTTTTTTCTACCCTTTCTGACCTAAGCTGCTTTAGATCTATAAGTGATTCCACGATTTTATGGTTTGAAATTTCATCTAGCCTGCTAAGGTTTTAAAACATTATCATTTAGTAGAGTTTGCTTAGTGTCACCATCCCATTAAGGTCTAGCTTCTTTTCATCTAACCTAGTTTCTAAGTTCGCTCTCTTTTCATTTCCTTTCAATTTTCTTTTTTTAGTGGAAGTGCGAGTAGTAAATTGGTTTTCAATTCTGATCAGGAGGAGTAATGTTCTGAGAAGCTGATCATCAATAAGGTTTTTGTTTGGTTCATGATCTTTTTATATTTGTCCAGTGTTGATTTAATCGTATCTTTTACCAATTGTGTAATGCATTTCCTATCTCGAAGGCGTGGAATTACAATTTCCAGAAACCCTTTCCCCAGAAGCAAGGTAGAAAAAGGTCATAGACAGGAGATTAGTGAATGGTCAGAATTTATAATTTGGTAGAATATCGAAGAAGAATGGTAGATAGGCCCCGTGGGAAATCAGGAAGAAATCTAGTCTCGCTTGTTTGAGGCGGGCTGCTGCTGCGGAAGGGGCTCCAATATCAGAAGTGTTCACGCCAGGGATCTTTCAGTTCCAAATTATCAATCATTTCAAAACGTTATCCCTTGTTTTTGGATAATTGATGTGTTTATATTGTGTGTCTACAGCCTGTCCACAAACCAAGGTCCCAACACATATCTCCACCCACCACCAAACCTACAACTGGCCCATGATATTCTTTGAAGAAATCTGGATTCATCCCTCGTTAGGTCCGTATATGCTGGCTAATGGTATAGTTACTTCGTTAACTAAAATCTTAAGGGCAACGTAGTTTCCAAACTCTTCTAAATTGCTCTCTAGTACTTTGGAACCTGAAGTTGGTATTAAATAGTATAGTGGTTCCTCTAGCATTATTTCTGAAGCAAACTTATATAACACCTCTTTATATCCCTCTATTGTCTATTTATCTTCTGAATTTGATCTAGGTGTAGCGTAAGCATCTTGCAAACAATATATATTTCCTTTTTTCTCTTAGGAAATTGAATAATCTTTTTGCGCTTTAACTGCATTGCTTAAGCCCCTGTAGCTTTGGGATACATCTTAAGAGTTTCCAAGTGAACTTTTTTGTGTGTGGTAATTCCAGCCAACCAATAAACTACTCTAAGAGGGTAGCTATTTCCAAATACATTTCGGCCTGTTTTTGGTATGGAATAATTCCTGGTAGAAACAGTGGAACTGGAAAGCATCCTGCCAACATTTAAAAACACAAAATATAATTAAACACAGCATATCGTGATGAGATAAAAATCCACCCCACAACATCCCCACAATATAAATACAAAAAGATGACTTCAAAGTTTTACAGCATTGAATAGTGGCTGTAATGCATACGTTTAGGTATTTAAACACGCAAATTAAAAAGAAGTTCGTGCATGTACACTTCAGCGCGAGTCAGTTGCCGTGTTTGAAGACCGCTACATCGTATGAGTACAATGATATTCAACAAAAGCAGAAATCTTTATTTAGATATAAGATATTTGCTTCTGATGATTGTTATTTTATGGTTTATCTTGTATGGATAATTCGTGATAGGGGCTAATAATATAACGTTATTAATTTGCATGTTTTGGAGGTTTAAAAGCTTGGTGTTTTAGCGTATATACTGTCCAAGTCCTTTCCATATCGTGCAATTTCATTGATAAAGAAACATAGTGATAAATTGTGCTATCTCCACACGCACACTTTGGGATATCTCGCAACATAAAGTAAATACAAAGGGATGACTTGAAAGTTCTTCAAACATTGAATACTGGATTACACGCATACGTTTGGTGGATCAACGCGTAATGACAGTGAGAAGTCCGTGCTTTACATTTGAAGCGAGTCAACCGTGTGCGTTTATAAACCGCTACGTCGTATATGAGTACAGTGCAAATGATCGACGAATGGATATACGATATGGATCCAAAGGATTGCTATATTTATTTAGTTAATCATGCATGGATAATTCAGTTTGACTAAGGTGTTACAAAATCATTGTTTTTGCAGGTTTGGTAGTTTGAGAGCCTGTGTTATAACGTGTGTACAGTCTAAATCATTTCTCGTACATCGTGGTTCATTTTAATAAAACAACATAATACTGATAGCAAGCTGTCTCCACACGCCCATGTACATGTATAAATGTATATACACGTACATAAATGTGTTTTACATATCCTTATATATGCCTGAAGTTTGGACAAATTTTGACCCGTCAATGGGACTGTACTGGCTTGAACTGTACATCGAGGTAAAAGGGATGTGGCTGGTATAGGTGCTCTTTACAGATGAAAGCCGGTTCAGTCGGTTCAGAAACGATGTCATAGTTCGATGTTTTTTTACGTAGAGGAGAGCGAGGATCAGCCAAACCTGCGTTAAAGAAACACCCATCCCTTCTGATGGAGGAGTGAGTTTAGTTATATACCTGCACTATGCAATATTCCAGCTATAAGGACGGTGGCTTGTAAATAATCGGGTCTAATACTTTCTAAACTCCAGATCTTCTGCTACAGTAATCGATCGAGGGGAGTCAGTGGTATAAGGACAATTGTGGTCCAGAGAACAACACTGCTTATCTTCCTGAGGCGGACATCTGAAATGCCCTAAGTGATACAGGGATTAACTAAGGACACCTTTTGTGGTGCCCTCGGTCTGATTAAATAGCCTAGAGGAGCCATTTTGCATGACAAATCGCAAGGGCCCCCACTCCGCCAGAATTGTCTGAGAATACCTGGTACAACGTTAACCCCCAACGTATTGTCTTGGCCTATGCGTCTTCCAAACACGAGCAGCAATTACTGAACATCTCTTTGACTACTGTCAGCTGAGACAGCGTGTACCCACCACCACCAGCGAAACGACAGGAACTTAAACAGACTCTCTTGGACTTATGTGGAACCGAATTTCTGCTGACGTCATCCGCTGACTGACGACGTCATCGCTTACATGGGTCCTGGCTTCTGTCTGATTATTATATGACCTCTTTTATGCACGTTTTGAATTTCACAAAAGATGGTAAGAAAGTGGGTCTTGACATATTGATTGAGATGTGCCTTTGGGCTGAGTACCGATCACACAAGCAATGTATGAAATTCATCTTCAACAAATGGTTCCCTTTCTGTACAATGTTTACATAGTCAAGTTTAGGTATGGGAATCCCCCAAAAATCAGCTGCATCAAGCCGAGTGTTCTACTACATTTAGAAACGTAGGAATCATGGGCGACTCAGATGTAGGGGTAGCAGGAGTGGCAGATACTTTCTTAAGATTTAACAGGATTTGCTACAATGCTTATAATAGAAGGGGAACAGATAATATCTTGACAGAACTACACCATCATTGTTGACGGTTATCAAAAAATCTTTGTTTAAAAAGGCAGAATAAATTTTGACATTTCCACATCTTATGTTACCCACATTACATCCGGATCCAAGTCTAAACAGAATATTTATAATATGAGTAGGGTCCATGTGGTACTGAATTCACAACTGTCTAGTGGTTTGATCACATATTATGTAGCATTGGCTAGGTAGTCTGTGTCCCAAATACATTAGTCTGCACCAACATTAGAAGGCCCTGTGGTATGCACAAATTGAAGATAATTCTGCTAAGACTTCTAGAAACCATAAAATTTTATGCTGTGCATCTTCAATAATTTTACACACGAGGTGTCCCATACTTCTAAAAATCTATAACACTTTTAGGAAACAAGTATGGCATTAAATATCTTTAATAAGTATTGACATGGTATATTTCCAACTCTCTTTGATATTCAATGTCATAATAGCCCTACACTCTGTGCAGCAAGAGTAGTCAGTGCTTAGTCCAGTGCTTTAGTTTACAATACACACCCACATCTATAAAAGACAATAATAGCTTCAAGATACACACCCTTTAAATTTCCATTTATTATTATAAGTTTTATGGGGTCCACCATTTGAACACCACAACTTTAGCTTCATTTCAAACCTTCATGCCTGTGAAATCCGCAAAATGTTCTGCAAACTGCAAAACGCCCGCAAAGCAGAAATCATCTTCTGAAAAATTCAGAGCTTGTATCAGCAATGGATGTTACATCAGCAGCAAACACTAGGACATTATATATTGCTGGGTAGTCTCCAGTAAGAAAGATGGTTTGTCCTCCAAACCTTTCCTTAAAATTCGCAAGCTCTATTTATGAATATTTTAAATAATCTGAGGGGGCTAAGGATGCATCCCCTGACAGGTGTACCTATGCCTATACTTAGATAACCTATCAGATGTCTCTAAGATGCCAATTTAGTTTATCATATATATTGAGGTAATGATAGATAAAATCTGTTCACACAGACAACTTATATCAGCCAATCTTTTATTAGAGAGGTATTATGAGCAACATTTTCAAAAGCAGAAATCCTTCACAAATCCAGACACACAGTAAGACCTGTCACATTTTGGATAATAGCCTGTATTGAAAATAATCTACACCTACTGTATAAAAAATGGCTCTAAATCCAGCCTTGAGTTTCATCAATGATATTGTTATCATCACATCATCTCAATAATCATGCATTAACAACAACTCTGATGAAAACATTTTCTAAGCATAGTGTTGATGAGAGAGATAAACCTCTATAATTGTTGGACATCATTTATACCACTAGACTTTAAACAGGATATGACAAAATGATACGCTTTCTCCTCTGCATCTAGAGCCAGTTACCACTCTCTAAAGCATTTTGTCAAATATTGTAACTAAATTTGAGTAATTTGTATTTAAAGGTCTAGTGGGATTTATTTATTCCCTATCTGGTTAATGTGGCTTATTATTTAGGGAGTTGATAGGCGAGTCTTAAGTGCTAGCACATTAATATCAGGGATATGGTACAAACTGCTATCACGTGCAACCCCCTGTCTGAAAAGTAGGGATGAGAAATGGTTCCGCACTTTCAGTTGCTTGAGAGGCTGCCTTAACTGGTTTACTATTCCTTTAATAGCTTCTAGGAACATGCTATTGGTTGTCCCTTTGAAGCCAACTAGTTTTTCTCTCTTGAACTTCAAAATGAATTTGTCTTCTAGATTTTTAATAAATGATCTGAGATGTCTAAAAAGTCAAAGGCCTTGCCATTGTTTCTAAGTGGACTCCTCAAAGCTGTGAGACATTTGGCTATAAGGTCTTATTGAATCTAGTCTACTCATCCCACCAGGGGACGTTGCTTATTTCTCACCCTGATTTACTATATTGGACTGTACACTTGTTTGGTGTGTTCTTCAGCTTTTGGTAATAATTGGCAACGTATGATAATGCTTTAACTGGACAAACCCATGATAATGCTTTTATGATAACTGTATGATAATATATGTACATTACTCTTTGCAGTACATGCCCAAGTTTGTGCAAGAAGCTTTTAGGCACCTTCTTTCCACATTGCATATTTCTCCTCCCAGATGCTTCCTACTTCTCATTTTCCATATATTATTATGGTTAAATTCCATTCCCTGTATAACTATGGCAGCGCATTAGGTCCCAATGTAAGGTTACATAAAGCCATGCATCTGAAATGCATACAAGAGGGATTCATTGTCAGTCATAGAGGATGCGTCGTTTGCTAAGCATTTAGTAGTGGTAGAAATTAGGAGTCTCGAGAACAATCTAACCGTATATAATTTTTCCATAGAGATCGTGTAGCCTCCTGAATTTATAAGATCCCAAGTCCTAATTAGGAGATATCACTGTCATAATTAGAGATAATATGTTTTCTATGTGACCCTAATACCGCTTCCATATATTACCTTATTAACTAATATTACCTGTAAAACGATATTCAACCAACTTCAAATGTTCATGGTAACTATCAGGAAACAAAAAGGTTAATCTTCAAAGGTTGGGCAAACCACTATGGATATCGAAACTAAAAACGCGAAATCCAATTTTAAAATCTTATCCGCAATGAAGTAAATCTCTATTATTAAGGAAAATATATAATCGTGTAATATCTTTCTGATCTTGGTGCAACTATTTCAGCCATTTCTCCAGGGCACAGAGACTATTTTCTCTAGGTCTGGAGGCCGTTCTCCCTACAGCGGTTGCTGTTTAATTGATTTTGTTGTGGTCTGTTTTCGCTAGGGTCCGTTTCCCCATCCCGCAACTCAAGCTTCCACCAAAGTTGTTGCTGACAATTGAGTCCCTGTTTTTCCTTGGCAACCTCGAGGGATCAGTGGGTAATTCAGCAACACTTCTGAACGATAATACTAGCTGCTATTACCAGGGATATAATCAATGAAAGTTCTTTATCCTGGCAACAAATATATGCCTATGCGAGTGTTCCTTAACAATAAATAGACTGGGGATAGTTTTCATGATCACAACCATCTATCACTGTCCGTATGTCTCCTCATTAGCTGATGAATCTGTCTGGGTGAAAATGTAAGTATATACTAGGCACATAAAGAAATCCGTAACATACAGAAATTTAAAAATCTAAATTTACTCGCAAACCTGTGTGTAGACACATATAATTTAAACTCAGAGATGAGTGACATGTATCCAACATGTGATGTACGTGCTACGTCTCCGTGACGTCAGTGGTTCAGTCCTTCTTGAGACGTGCGCAATACGTTGTTGCAATGCATTCCGGGTAAAGAGAAACAGAGTAAATGAATGCCACAATATATTGTCACTCTTTGAAAAAGCCCAACTCTGCTGCCCAAGGGATCGTTCAAAAAATTAAACGGCTATTGAAACGCATAGCATGCCAAGGTCTACGTCTGCATTAACGTCATGCGGCCATTGGGATGGTCCGTGGGGATTGTCTCAAATGACAAGTGGCTGCATTACGTCCACTGCCACCGCAACACCATTCTTCTACAAATTCAGTGAGACGCTACCAGAACACAATAATGACGTCATCCATCAGCCACGTTCTGGACGTCCACGTGTAACAACGCCAAAACAGGACAGATGGATAAGGGTGAATTCTATATTCGCCACAGGCAGGTTTCAGACTGCAGTGATGACTGCCCGAACCATCCCAGACTTCGCCGTATCCACCCCAACACAGTTCGACAACGTTTACGGCCATCACGGGATCAGACTACGATAACCCGCCATACGGCCTATCCTGACACAACGATATCGACAAGCTCGCCGGAATGTGGTGCCGACATCATGGTCCGCAGACCCTTTGTTTTGGTGGAGAAATGCTGTTTTTAAAAATGAGTCCAGGTTTAACATTTTCCATAGTGATGGACGTCAACGTGCCTATAGAGGCGTGGGAGAACGTTATGCACAGGCCTGTGGTCTTGGAGAGGAATCGCTTCGGTGGTGGTGGTTCCGTGATGATTTGGGGATGGAGACAGCACGCCAAAGGAAAGAACTCCTTTGGTGATTGTTCAGGGCAAAATTCTTAACTTGTGGGCTACAGGGATCAGATTCTTCGACCTGTGGCAATTCCTTTCTGCAACGTCATGGCTCTGGGTTAACATTCCAACAGGACAATGTCCGACCCTCATACGGCAAGGGTTGCTATGGATTTCTTTGCAACACCACAACGTTGACTTACTGCCTTGGCCTGCAAAATTCCACCTGGATCTCTCCCGATAGAGCATGTTTGGGACGAGATGGATCGACGTCTACGCCGTCTTCCCCATCCGCCAGATAACGTCCTTTGACCTTGCAACAGAACTTGAGAGAATCTGCGACGTGACACCAAGCCTTCCTTGCACGTTTGATAGGCTCTATGCGTCGTCGATGCACTGCTGTTCTCAATGCCGATGGTGGACATACCCGTTATTGAGCTTGTGACATGGTCAGTTTGACCCTGTCCCGGCTTGTGGACTCCTCCGTGGACGTCATTGTGGATTGACTTTTCAATTGAAATTCTCCCGACTTGTTATGGTCTCATGATCCCTCCATTAAAGTTTATATGTACCTTTGACATTGTTATCGTACTTATCAACTGGGATAATATTTTGACAATGCACAGTTTCTTTATGTGGCTAGTATATATCAAAAACGTGGTCAGAATCACATGATAAACATGTGCTACGTGAAGGTTTAGCAATAACCGTAAAGATTTGCATAAAATGATATGGAGTAACATAAAGATAATTTCACCAAAGTATCTGTGGATATCAATTATATATCAACATCGAGTTGATAAATTAATTGGATATCAGTAGACACTGAGGGTGACATTCTATCTATCATCAAAATCACTCTTCTCTATTGGTTTCTCAATGAAAAACTGTAAGATCATGAATACAGTAATTGTCATTCATATAAGACTTCCAGTGCAGCGATGACTTAGCATTGTAAAGTCACTTTCAGTCTCTTGCAAGTTATGGCATTGTGAGTCATGTGATTGATGATTTGAGGGCATTGTACAACATCTACTGGCAAAAACGATAACCTCCTTGGAGATATCGTTCGATCTCTCACAATGCTATTATCTCCAGCTGAACACTGTTTTGATGATACCATTAGGGCACCATCATAAAACGTAATTTTGTAACAGTATGATGGACACTGAACGAAGAAGCCAAATGAACCGGGCTAGGCAGACGGTAGGATGAATGATTGATATAAAACCGACTGCCAAAAAGACTAATGGGATGATATACTTCACTTTGAAGTTGAAAATAACCAAAAATATCAACCACACGAATCTAGGTAGGGTCAATTCTCTGATCTATCATTTAATCAGAAGCGATTTTCATTCCAACCATACCTGTATAAATTTACGTACATCATAAATATTGTTATTTGACATGCTCTAATTACATCATCGTTCACAGATATACCCTGAAATAAAGTAACTGTGCATTATTTGATGTTATGCTATTTTTAATGCAAATAGATAATAACATAGATTTAATTTTGTGTGTTTTCACTCAGTAACCGCTTGACAGGATAAATGGAAATCTCCATGGGTTTACACTAGGCATCGTGGACACGACACCTTTGAAAAGATGTGGTGCTCATAATTCAGTTCACGAATTCATCGTATTCTCTCGTATCGTATCGTGTGTTTCCACCATTGGTGTTGATGCAGACTTGACAACGACGACGCATCAGACAACACTAAGCGATTGAAGAAAGCTTCTTGGGGAAATGTTGTTTCATGTCCCAATTCAGCTAACGTCAATGTATTGATTCTGGGCTTGACGTAAACGTCGCCCATTTCCCATCCCAAACATGCTTCTGATAGGGACAGGTCCGATAAAACAGCTGGCCAGGGGACTGGAATGAAGCCCAATGATCCTCACCCCCTGTATCGCGTAGACCTGTCTGATTAACACTGACAAATGCCAATTTCCAGTCCGACCATGAGGGTTTTACTGAGTCTCCATACCATAACATCGTCCGCCACCAAACTGTAGACGTTGAACAACGCACGCGTCAGCACACCGCTCAATTCTGCCGCCCTCTGTAAACCCCTGTTGTGCTGCCATCTGAGCTTCGTCCAGATGAAATCTCGACGCGTCATCGAACAAAACACCGACCCGGATCTTGTTCCTGTATCGCAGATGATGCATGCTTCAGGCAAGACGTGCCTGTCGGTGACGTTGGAGCAAATTCGGACGTATTGCAGGCCAAGCTGGGACCAGATGCTTTGCCCTCAGTTGGTTCCCAATGGTTCCAGGAGAATGGTCCGAGCAGTCAAACTGGCAGTCTGGAATCGATTCTTCAGATGGGTCAGAAAGAATGTGGATTATTTTGTTGATGTGACGTCAAACGTTGGACGGGCCGGTCTGATCCAAATCTCTCGTGTCTCCGATTATGTTGAAACGTCCTCCATGGAGATGAGATCGTGTTCCTTGATGGACACCAAAATATCTGGCCTCTTCTGATCCATTTTGGTAGTATTCCAGTCTCCATCATACCCAATGGCATGGAGACGCTGATTTTATGTAAACCGTAGAATGACGTAGGCACAATGTAGGTTGAAATTTTACGTGTTTTCCCTCAACATCTCAGAAGCTAGAGAATAATCAACCATTCTTCAATTTTAATACCACCGTGTGTGGAACTTCAGGTGAACTTTTGTATTTTATGCAATTTTGTGTTATGCATAGTTACTTTTTCCTTTAGTATATATTTCCTTTGTGGTTTGAAATCTTAATATCGCTCATTTACTGGAGAACTGTAGCTCCGCTTGATATGCTTTAAATTACATACCGCTGAAAATTGCAGCATGATATAATTTTGATGATAATATAATATAGACTGACACATCCCTGTGCATGGGTAATTCTGTAACAGGACCTCGTTAGGATGAGAAAGCTACAATTAACTCTGTGTGTACCTAGTGGCTGCAAGAGTTGTATACTACCAAGGGTGTTGAGATTGATAATACGATGTGCTGCTGATTGACATCCGATGATAGAGGGAAAAAATACCATCGCCTTGAGCATGGCACTATTGTTGGTGGACATGTGCACTATATAAATATCCTATATATTTCTTCTCCGTGCATGGGATAATTCCAACAGGACCCCGATGTCACGATGAACGAACAGGGTCATGTAGTCATGGACCTGATGTGCATGAGGTGCTTGGAAGTATGTGTTCTGATGCATGGCTGACAGACCTGACATAAAGGGGGAGCACAACACAATTTGTTTCTGATGGCAAAACAAATTCCTCTCGATGACAAAGATAAACGTGAATTGCTGGTAGTTGCACCTTACCGAATCCACATCGAATGTGAAGTTTGGCTACAGACAATTTATGTTTGTAAGCAGTTTGAGTATTCTGTTCACACGTTAACCCTGTATTCACCAAGACACATTTGTTTTAGTGGGCTTCAGGTTCCAATCTTCTACCACCAAAACTAATGACTGTCATTTTTTCAAATTTCACCTCTCTCCATATATCTCTGTTATCTGACAAAAGAAAATGGGGACTCCTTTATCATTTTGGTTATCACTTCTCTTTATATGTAAGGTTCCTGTCCACAAGGACGTTTTGGGGACTCCTGCTAGCTCTCCTGCAACTGCGGCTCGTCCTGTAAATAACAGTACAACAGGAGTTTGAGCCGGTGCCTGTGATGTTGGGATGGAGGGAAGGACATGGGTCACTCTGTCAAAAGAGTAAAATTAAGGGATAACTCCTACAGATGTCCATTTATCTGGAGGGCATTTGGTTTGTGTTTTCTAGACTTGCAAGCTGTCATCAATCCGATTATACAATTTTCTACATTTTAAATATTCTTCCGAAGGCATTTGGTAAGTTTAATTTAACTCTTTGTTTCTTTAATTAAACCTTTGAAACAAGTTTTGTCATAGAAGGGTTGGAGATCCTGTTTCCTTTTGGTGAGTCTCATTGCATTTTCATTAATAAGATAACGCATGCATTAAACACTCTCATATTGTGTAAGCGTCCATTTAATGATGGTACCAAACATACCTGTTTCCAGTTCATTAAACAGTTGAAATCTTCCAGAAAATGTTGCCTACGGAAAACAAGCACTCAGGTTCAGGAGACGCATACCCTCTCAAGGAGGTTGGACTCCAGAGAAAGCTGTGGACGGGAAAAAGAGACCAGGACGTAAACAAACTGCCCTGCTATCATTCAAGTGGACTACCGACCTTCTGGTGGGTGAACCTGGCTACTATGTACAGAATAAACTCCGTCAGGGATCTACAACAGGGCTGGATGTAAGTCGTTATCACCCCATAGCAATGCTGAGACTCTCTCTGTGACTCTCTTTCTTTTAAATATGACAATACCGATAATCAAAGCATAGAAGTGCGTCACTTCGTAGAAGTCAAACATGTATCTGCCTGTTAATATTATCTTAAGTTACATTACCACATCAGCCAGCCGATTGCTGAGGATGCTTTTGAATGTGAACATTTAACTAAGTTTAGCATGGTTAATACCGTTGTGTTATGTCTAAGGTTCAGATGGCATGTTAAGACTTTTTTTAAACACCGTTTTTGGACATGTTAAAAATTTAAAAGGTTGGGAGGCTCATTAGTCATTAAACTCTTGGCACATTTAAAGATCTCGCATAGACTGGCAAACTGCAGCATCTCTGTTGGACTAAGCCCTGACTCGACAGACGTCTGCTGGGCACTTTTCCATCGAATCCCAAGGACATCTCTGACGCTTCATGGACCTGACATGTAACGGAGAAGGGAGATTCTTCTATCATCAGGAACCCAGGCAGAGCTCCTTCACTGGATTGATTCCCAAATATATGCGAGGTGGAGATATATGGTAGGTGTTATTCTCTTCAATTACTTTCATACTATATATTATTGTTATGAAATATAAAGAAAATATCTGTGACAAAATGTAAAATTCACATTGTGACACTGTATCTCTATTTTCCAGTTTGTTCAGAAGGAACTTTCGGCCCTAATTGTAGCGAGTTCCTGTCACTGCCTTGAACTCAACGTGTGACCACGTGACAGGGAAGTGTCCTGGTGACTGCCGCCCAGGCTGGAAGGGGCAAACTGTTCCACACGTAGGCAACACATGAACTGACTTGCCACCTGCCTTGCTTAATCACAATATCAATCACACATATCCTTCCTCTCTTGCCTGTTTGTCTCTCACCCCAGCTCTCTCTCCACTCTCTCTCTGGGCGGTGAGTGGTTAAAGTGCCAAGTTGGCTCTCTCTCTGTCTGATGTAAATGGGCATACACATATCCCATTTCCATGTCCCCTCCTAACAAACGTGGTATGTCCATCTCCATCTCCCATCCATCATCTCGCATCTATCTATCTGGATGTAAATCATATCATATATCTAACCATCCATCCCCTCCTAAATCTGTGTGCCTTGGCCATTCCCATGTCCCATCCATCATCTATCTTCCATCTGTCTAATATCTATCTCTGCGTGTCTATACCTGTGTGTGTACGGATAAGAAATATGTCATCACTGATAACATATAAGAAAGTAAGATTACGGATAACAACTAATTTTATTATATGATGTGATCGCTTTGATATGGATTCTTGTGCCGTTGTCACCCACTCTTGCTTGGACATCGGTATAAGAATCCATGCCGAAGCGTCGCATCAAAATTATAAAAAGTTGTTATCCATAAAAACAATCTTACTTTCTTATTAGTCACCAACTTCTAAATGTCATTCAAACAGATCATGATAACACATATCGATACTATTTACACAATTAGTATAATATGATATCAGGTGTTTCATATACCCAACCCAACAGACAGACAATAAGGAAATTTAAATAGAATAGAATTTTAAACAGTGAATACATCTTGAATGGAAAACCCTACAACTTAGGAGAGCTAGGGCCAGAGCCACCTTCTTTTACAAGGTTATAAACAACATCATTGCTACCGATCTTCACATATATATACATGGAGTTGACTATCGCACAAGAGGATCATCTAATAACAACATTGCACAATTAAGGGGGAAATGAGAGCTCTTCATACAAAGCTTCCTTCCTAGGGACAGTCATTATGTGGAACGGCATACCACCAACTATCAGACTATCACCAACCGTAGCTTCGTTCCAGACATCGCTCAGGGCTGAACACGTCTTGACCGAGCGACTTTATCTCACTCTATCTTAACTGTTTGAAAAACACAAAAATAAGTTGCAAACACACGTTCGCTTTGAAGGAAAACTAAAACCATAAAAATATTGACTGTTTGGTTCCACCCTGGCGGGCTGCGTGTAGCACACTCAACGCAGGAACACCTACACCCTTGCGGGGGCTTGTTCCTTCACGGGAAGAGTGACAGTGAATATTTAGATAAGTTCCTCTAAAACATTTATCTCTCTGTCAGCATCATAAGTGACACAAACTTCCATTTCTTAGGTTCAGGACATGGAGCTGACACACTTCCATGTGTATTTACCTTGCCATCATTATAACGATAAGTTGATTATTCCAGGCTGCCCCGCGGGTCGTCATATGGTATAAACTGCAACAGAGCCTGTTCCAACCGGAACTGTATCAGTGATAGTTCGTCATGTGATCTCCGCAACGGGTCAATGTGACAGTGGATGTCAAGCTGGATGGAGAGAATCTGACTGCACACAAAGTGAGACACGTACATCGTGATATGAAACAGACTGAAACATATTAACATTAACTGTCCCATAAGGCAAAATTGTGTATTCAACCTTTTCTTTCATTTCAATGTACGTTTGAAAACTGTTTTTATTATAATAGATCCATTGTTAATATGAAATATAAGTCCTTGTCTGATTGCATTATGATACATACGCAGAAATGTTTTCTTTATTGTCTAATTCTGTAACAGAATGTGACAGTCTTCACTATGGGGAACAACTGCAGCCGAAAGTGTGCAGAACGACACTGTGCCCTCAACACTTCCTCCTGTGATCATGTGACTGGGGCATGCGACACTGGTGCATGCCAGCTGGATGGAAGGGAGGCAAATGCACTGAAGGTGGGTACATTCCACACCTAACATTTGGAATATTAGATTAATTTCAAATACATTTCGGACACATAGCATTTGTGATTATATTATCACCATCGCATTGAGCGTGGTATTTAGGAGCACATAACGTTAAATTAAGAAGCGAGGACGAGTGCCCAATCGTTCCAGGCGCCGCAATTCGCTGTGATAATCAGAAGCATCATAACGTGGTTGGAACCGTTGTCGTTCCGATTGTGTGTTTAGGTTTTGCTGCCATAGCTATGCTCGGGGTTTTCACCAAAATGGAAACCGTCTAGCATTAGCATCCCCAGGAGTCTCCTCCCACATTAAGCTGACATGATAAGTCCGAAACACTGTTCAAACCAGTGTCAATCCAAACTTACTCGCACCCTTTGGATTCACTTTGGTGAAACATTTTAAGTTCCCTAACTTTAGTAGCTGAGTTAATTTCACCAGTTACAAATATCTCTTACATGACAGGGAAATAATTTGAAGTGTGTCTTTAATTTCACCCAATTAAATGGCCAGTAGTGGTCAAGTGGTGTCTAAGTTGCACAGATAGAAGATGGGTGTATCTTTAAAACCATGAAGTAAACATCAGACTTATTATCATTAGGCGCATATTATCGACGAGTACTTCATATGTTAGATATGGTGACCTACCTTCAGTAGCTGGTGATCTCCAGCCGTTTTTATATTGTATTTTCCATAAAATGTGTTTAAGTTTACAGTTACATCACTTTATACTAGTTATTTTATAGCCGAGAATGAGACTAGAAATAACTCACTCACTTTAAAGACCATACGTAATGTTTAAAACCCCAAAGTCAACATCAGAATTATTATCGTTAGGAACATATTACCGAAGAGTACTTCAGATGTTAGAAGATAGATGTACCTTTAACAACCTGAAGGCAGCATCAGAATTATTATCATATGCATATTATCAAAGAGTACTTCATATAATTACAGTTACGTTGATGTTTGAGTTTTTCATACCCTTATTTGTATGCATATCCACTGAGTTGTGGATCCACCGTGTGTGTGGTGGTTTGCCGTTTTATGTACAATCATATAGTCACTATCAATATTATGAGGTCCACCACAATAAGGCCGAAGTTGGATCAAACAATGTTTGAACATTGACTTTGGTGTTGGAGCATATCCTCCCATTATTGCGTGTGTAATCACCTGCTACAGAATGTACCAATGGCACATACGGCCCCAACTGTCTGAAGAAGTGCGATGACAGACACTGTAACGGTACTTCAAGCTGCCCCAAGGTTGACGGGAGATGCACCACTGGATGTGACAAAAGGTGGGCAAGGCCGGACTGCTCTGGTAAGTAACAAGGTGCTGTAGTAGCTAAGGAAAGTGAGATGATGCACTCTGAGAATGACAGTGACATGTGAAACATACGACTGTACGAGAGCAATCTCTACTACTGAGTGACGTGGTGTTTACACCGCGCTCTTCAATATCCAAGCTATATGTCGGTGGTCTGTTAATAATCAAGTCAGACCATAACATCCAGCCATCAACAGCATGAGCATCGATCCAGTCAACTGGGATACGATGACACATGTCAACGAGCCTTGCACCCTCTTACGACGAACATGGGAACGAAACTGATCTTGAGTAGATAATGTATCCGTAGCATATCATATTTTTCAATAGTAGACATCGCATCCCAATTGCGTAGATCGATGTTCATGCTGTCTCACTGGATTGTCTGGTCCAGACTCGGTTATTTACAGACCGCCGACATATAGCTGGAATGTTGCTAGGTGCGATGTTAAACAACGAAGAAACAAACCCAAGGAGTTTCGTTGAATTGTTATAGGGTTATGAATCCATAATAACCCCAAGTAAAGCATGAAGATGATATCCTTTTGTACGGATGTCTATGATATTGATGAATTGAATGTTGATAATAACAGGCTTCCGAAGCCTTGGTCATTATCACGAACAGTTTGTTGGCCGATTAAACAGGACAAGCGCATATGTGTATTCCTCTGTCTGTCACTGTTTCTCAAATTCGAATACTATCTATAGTAATCCATTGTGAAGGACGGCATTCAATCACTATATATTACTTTTTTGACTGACTTAAACTTTTGATTGCTGCAGATTGTACCACAGGCTTCCACGGTCCTGAGTGTATTGAGTGTGGTCACTGTGCTACCAACACTACCTGTGACTCTACGACAGGTGAATGTGGTTCTGGCTGCCTGGAAGGCTTCTCTGGATTACAATGCAAAGGTTTGATATTTTATTATACTTTGTTGATAACGGATAAAGGATTGGATAAACAAAGAAATCACTTACGGTTCCTTTTTCTAGGAACACCCCGTAAACATGGTACTATACTGATATGGCAATGTAAAAAACATCACTTTCACTTACTCCTGACATATATTGGTTGAAGTTCGACCATTAGTTCGTATCAACAGATTACAAAATCAGTGAAAGTTATCAATTTCATAATGTTTTAGATGGCGTCGGTGAATGTTCAATAATGTACCTCTGCTTATGTGCATACACTTGCACCATAAGCCAGATGAACAATGTTTGCTTTCTTCTTTGACCTAGAGTCTGTGGGCAACGGATCGTCTGTCGCCGGCGCTGTGGTGGGAACGTTACTCCTGTTACTTATCGCTGTTATCATTGCTGTCGTTGTATTCAGGTGAGTGAAGCGTGTGAAGTACATTGTGTCATTGTATTCACGTGTGTGTGACGTGTGTGTTCATTGTGTCATTGTATTCACGTGTGTGTGAAGCGTGTTAAGTACATTGTGTCATTGTATTCACGTGTGTGTGAAGCGTGTTAAGTACATTGTGTCATTGTATTCACGTGTGTGTGAAGCGTGTGTAGGTCCTTGTGTCATGTATTCGGATATGCGCAGCGTGTCTACCTCATTGTATCAATGTATTCAGTCAGGTGTGTGAAGCGTATCTACCTCATTGTGTCAATGTATTCAGGTGCGGGAAGCGTTTCTACTGTATTGTGTCCATGCATTCACGGGAGCTAAGCTAGTCTATTACATCATTGTGACTAGGTGGGTGACGCTTGTCCACAAGAGATACTTCGTATTCAAGTGAGTCAGCCCGCCTCCTTCACTGCATTTGTGTCAATGAAAGTCTGTTTCAGTATGTAATTCGGTTCAGGTGGTGAACGTTGTCTACTTCTGTCTAAATGGTGTTCATATACTGATTCACACTGTGTTCATGTTTTGTTTGTCGAGTCCATGAAGGGCAAACGTTGCTGATTCAGTTTTCTAAGACAATTACTGAACAACAACACTATTATACAGTTATCATTTAAACATGACTTCAGGGTGGCGAGGGAAACATTCCAGCTCTGTCAGAGGTCACCATGCCGTCTTCAACCAAAAGGAAGGACAGAAGGGTAAGTATATGTAAATAACACATGAATTTGCATTGGGGGCGCAAAATCTGTAAATAATCGAGTCTGGAACAGACAATGCAGTAATCAATAGCATGAGTATCAATCGGGATACGATGACATATGTCAACCATTCTGACCCCCCGATCCCGTTAGTTGCCTCTTACGACAAGCATGGGTTGCAGAAGACCAATTCCAACTCAGATTTCGACGGGTCTGCTAATGATACAAACGTGTTGTACATTTAGAGGAACATCATCTTTATATTCTATGTTAAGAACCAGACACCTGGAAACTTAAATAGTGAAACAATAATGTTTCAGATGTTTATGTTTGTGAAGCGGAAATACAAGTTAAACAGCAAACATACGAGCTTTATGTCTTTATTCGTCTGAAACTTTTGATTTACTCGTTACTTCGATTACTTTCTCGAATTTGGTTGGTTTGGGAAATAACAAGAAAAATATCCAATGCAAGAAGAAAATAATAATGAATTTGTGTGTTTATTGACACTTAACTGAAAGAAGTAACATGTCTGGAGCGACCACAGAAATCCGCCCCTCGAAACCAGTGAAAATTCAAACAAATTCGAAGCTTGAGGATTTTAGTAAAGGCTTGAAATAACGAAAACATTACCAAACTACCAACATATAATCAGAGTGTCGAGAACGTTTTGTCGAAAAATAATTAAAAATTACGAGAAATGTCATTTTGAAATAGATGATTTCTGCAACTTATGTGGCGCAGTTAGGTTTCCATGGTTCCAAATGTGCAGTATATTTTGTTGTGGCTGCTTATTGTACACTTTTTTACCTTTTACAGTCTCCTATAGTTGGTGGCACCATGTGCCCTGTATGATTACTTTCACTATTTAATCACGATTCCCATGAAACAAGCATCCTGTGAAGAAGCATCCTGACCAGTTACTAAAATGTAATATTTCAAGGATATCTTCGACCATAATTGATGTGTAGATGTAAACTCGCAATGGATACATGATCTTTCAGGTGATGACAACGTTTACATGAACGTGGACGTCGACACTTTCCCCATCTATGCGACTCCCAACGTCAAAGCTAAAAAAGGAAAGTCAGGGAGTATAGACACTCTTGATGCCGACACGAGAAGTGCAGACACTCTTGATGCAGACACGAGGAGAAGTGTTGACACTCTTGAGGTGGAGAGCGACGAGGAGGGAAGAGTACCTTATATACCTGAGGTGAACTACTACAACATGGAAGATGTTGCATCGAGACACGTCGTCCCTGTTGCTGACCTGGAGACCACCATCAGGAACATGGACGACAACTCAGAAATGGTTGAGGAAGAATTTAAGGTAAATGCATCTTCCTTGGCAAGTGTCCTATGCCTGAATAACATCAATGCAATGCCTTGTTATGTGATAGTAGGCATGTCCGGAATAATGAATGAGGGCTCCAACACCAGAATGTTCTTTATTGAAGTGCTGAACTAAGACCTCTTTGGAATTTTGTCTCACATTAACCATGATCTGTTCAAAGCTGCAAAAACAAAAAATAAACACTCACCAAATGATGTTATTTTCCAGCGTTTACCCGATGGATTCGTGCATCCGTGTGAAGAGTCCAGAAAGCCTGAAAATACGAAAAAGAACCGATTTAAAGGATATTACCCATGTAAGGGATTCTTGCTACTACTTCAAGAGATGCTATTGTAAAACTGCCAACTGTATATAGATGTTATGTGGATGGATCAGCTATTTGTAATGCTGAAAGGCAAAAGAAACGTTGTAATGTTGGTGACATTTCAGTATTAATGGAGTATGTGAACCTATTTTTTAAAAAATATATCCCGGAAGCCAAGTTTGAGGAAAACGTGAATCGTGGTCGTATAGCCTGTATTGTCCAATAAAGTATTGTTTGAGATTGAGGTTTGAAATACTTTTTGTTTGAACCGATTTAAGCACGCGCATCTCGATTTCAATGCTGTGTTTGTGCAAACTCGTCCCTTTCCCAAAACAAAAACATTTCAAACCTCAATCTCAAACAATCCTTTATTGGCCAAAACAGGCTATACGACCAGGATTCATGTTATCCTCAAACTTGACTTCCGGTGTATATTAAAAAAAAATAGGTGCAAATACTCCATTGATATTTAAATGTCTTTTCCATATTATGACGTTTCTTTTGCCTTTCAGTTTATTTCTTAATTTCATATTTAACCCAGATGACCATAACCGGGTGATGCTGCAGGATGACCGTGATGGCCGTAGGGGAGACTACATCAACGCCAGCTTCCTGGACGTGAGTTAGACTGAGAAGTCGACTTGGTACACCTGCAATCCTGAGAGAGTATCAAGTGCAATGTACAACTGGCGTTTAGTTTTTTTCTCAAATTACGAAAAGTATCAAAACCGTGGAATGAATATCAGGTAAAAGATGTTTCGCTGAAGTCGTTGCAAGGATTTTCCAGGAACGTGGCTTCCTGAATGTGCTCAGTTTATGATGATATTTGGCTTTGGAAATATGAATACCTTTTATTGTGTTTTATTCTGCAGGGCTACAAGAAAGAACGGTATTACATAGCAGCTCAAGGTATGACATTCCCGTTCCTTGCTTTTCTATACATTGGTTTTGTGACAGAAACGCGTTACCTTCAGATCGACACAAACGTTGAAACTATCATATCCTTTCAGTCATTTTAATGCCTTTAGTCAATGACCAACGTGATCGGTGGACATGGTGTCATTACGTGTGTACTTGCTGATGTAGATTTGTGGATGTGTCTTTGGTGTAGGTCCTTACAAACCCAACATCGTTGATGACTTCTGGAGGATGATCTGGCAGGAGGGTGTTAAGGTGGTTGTGATGGTGACCAGCTTAGTCGAAGGTGGAAGGGTAAATATTTAAAGAGTAAACTGCAGCGATATGATGAGATATATATCTTTCATACTAAATGTTCTAATTACAACTATCCGAAATATTCTAATTAATGTAGTTTTAATTATAGTTTTGGTTCTTTTATTGCATCTGTTTGTTTACGACTGAATTTGAAGCTTCAAGGATGCGAGTATTGCAATGTACCATTGAGCTATGATTTAGAAATAGATGTGCCTGTTGTAATTCGTAGATGAAGTGTTTACAATACTGGCCGGAGGAAGGAACACAAGAGTATGGCGGCATTACGGTAACCATGGAAACAGTGAACGAACTGTCGGACTTCACGATCAGGAAGTTGACAGCCTGTAAAAAGAAGGTACTGTCACGTCTTATTTGTTATGGTATGCTTTATCCAGCTTTAAGACAGTGCTAACAGTTTGACATCATAAGCCTCGAATTATGCAATTGAATACGATGAAATGTATCAACGTGACCAATAGATCGAGTTAGTTCCTGTTAAGTTGAACTCTGATTTACCGTAAATGCTTATAACTTGATAGTGTCTGTGCCTGACCCTATTGTGCCACAGTTGTAGCCAGATTGTAGCAGGAAGTGCTATGTATGTATGTATGTATGTCTGTATGTATGTATGTATGTATGTATGTATGTATGTATGTATGTATGTATGTATGTATGTATGTAGGTATGTAGGTATGTAGGTATGTAGGTATGTAGGTATGTAGGTAGGTAGGTAGGTACGTAGGTACGTAGGTAGGTAGGTAGGTAGGTACGTACGTATGTATGTTGTTGAGTTGTTGAGTTGGGTTTTGCGTCACATCGGCATTATTCCAGCCATAAAGTGACGAGAACAAGTTTGCATAGCAAGTCATAGCATCAAATTTAAAGGCAGGCAATTTGTTCGTCACATTTCACAGTTACAATTTATGGTAGTTACGTTTCACAGTTACAATTTATGATGCAGATCAACTTCCCTCAGGTAGTTCACTATCAGATGATTGCTCACGCGGGAGAACAGATCTTTTAGGTTTGTTGCATCATAATGTGAGTCCCTTGCAGTCCACGCATTCAAGCAGAATATGCTTGATGGTGAAAACCTCATCGCAAGAGACACACATAGGGGGTCCATCCCCATCCGTTTTCAGCAGATAGTCATGTGTAAATCGACTGTGGCCAATACGACATCGTCGTAAAATTACCTCATCACGTCTTGACTGACAACCCAAGTAGGTATAACCGATTGTTGGCTCATTGCGAATGTATGTATGTATGTATGTATGTATGTATGTATGTATGTATGTATGTATGTATGTATGTGTGTATGTATGTGTGTATGTATGTATGTATGTTTGTATGTGTGTATGTGTGTGTATGTATGTGTGTATGTGTGTGTATGTATGCATGTATGTCTGTATGTACGTACGTACGTTAATGTGTGTGTGTGTATGTATGTATGTATATGTGTATATGTATGTATGAATGTATGTATGTGTATGTATGTATGTATGTATGTATGTATGTATGTATGTATGTATGTATGTATGTATGTATGTATGTATGTATGTATGTATGTATGTATGTATGTATGTATGTATGTGTATGTATGTATGTATGTATGTATGTATGTATGCATGTATATATGTATGTATGTACGTACGTGTATGTGTGTATGTGTGTATGTGTGTATGTGTGTATGTATGTATGTATGTATGTATGTATGTATGTATGTATGTATGTATGTATGTATGTATGTATATGTGTGTGTGTGTGTGTGTATGTATGTATGTACTACACATACATACACGCACGTACGTACGTGTATGTATGTGTAGTTGCCTTTATGATGTGCATAGTATTTATACATGCGTATGTTGTGTATGGCTGTATGTGTATTCATGTATGAATTATCCTTGAATGGTGTATGTGTGTATAACTGTCGACACACTAATGAACAAGTGTTGCTCCAGTCACAAGATTTTCTTAACCGGACCTTCTTGTTTACAGACCGCCATCAAATACTAGCAATACTGATTATGTTTCTAGGAATCCATGAATCGACAGATCTACCACTTCAACTTCACCTCATGGCCTGATCATGGCGTACCCAATACGTTTTCTCTGCTGGAATTCATGTGGCGAGTCAAGGGCATCTGTGGCCGACCCGCCGAACCCATCGTAGTTCACTGCAGGTGTGCATTTTCCGGACGAATCGACCAGTATAATGCAGGCATTTGTTGAGTGAGTGAGTTTAAATTTTACGCCGTACTCAGCAATATTGAAGGCTATATGGCGGCGGTCTGTAAATAATTGTGTCTTGACCAGACAATCCAGTCATCAACAGTGTGCGCATCCATTTACGCAATTGAGATACGATGACATGCGTCAACCAAGTCAGCAAGCCTGACCAACCTGTCCTGCTAGTAGCCTCTCACGACAAGCATGGGTTACTGAAGATGAATTCTAACCCGGATCTTCCATTTCCATTCAACAGTCTGACCCATAGTTATCTTTTTAAGAAATTACTGGGAAAATTGTTTTTTCAATCCAACACAATAGCTGTCTCAGGTAATAACATGGCAAAAAGTGGCACAAAGATACATCAAATGGAAAATCCATGTTTATACAGAAGGAATATCTTCATATATCCCCTTACTCTGCATTAATATACTTTCAAATTTGCTTTGTGCTGCTCAGTGCTGGAATAGGAAGAACAGGCACATACATAGCTATAGAGAGTCTTCTGGATCAGGCAGCGGCTGAAGACGCTGTGGACGTCGTCAGCTTCGTCTCCAACATGAGAGGGCAGAGGAAGGGCATGATACAAACTCCGGTTAGTGGTTCGTTTGAGTATGTATCAGTATCATCACATTGATGCTTCTTCTCTCTCCCGTGGCGATCCTGCTAAGAGTAGTTTCCAAGTATGTCTCATGAGGCGCTGTGACGGGATGGTTTTGTGTCATCGTGCCCCGGTACCATGGAAAGATGCTCCTTCTTTCAAAATGTAAATGTTGCAACTGGAATATGCCTGCAACTCCAAGCATCATTCATTCACCCCCTTTTCAGCACACTCAATGGGAATGGTATTTCTTTTCTTTATAATTTATTGACTGAGTTTAGTTTGAAGCCGCTTTGAGCAATATTCCAGCAACAGCACCGTGGGGAACACCAGAAATGGACTTTACACATTGTACCCATGTAAGGAATCGAACCCGGGTCTTTGGCTTTAACCACTAAGCTACCCCACCGTCCCTTATAATTTAGTTTCCGCACAAATCGGGGATAATGACCACAAATACAAGCATTACAGTTACGTCTGAACTGTCTCCTACAGCAGAAAACCCTAACGTTATTCGTGGTAACATGGTATTTGTGGCACTGAATCGCATATCCACAGGACCAGTACGGGTTTGTGTACCGGGCGGTGACTTCAGCTGTGATGACTGGAGATACGTCAGTGGATGGAGATACAATCAGGAACATCGACCTGATCAACCTTGGCACCGTGACCATGGGGAACAGAACTGTTGAGGAACATCTACAGGTAAAGAACACTGTGATGGTTAAACAGTTGAACGTATTGCCCAAAGCGGGAATATGACTACAAAATCGTAGCCTCGGTAAATATGGCATGAATAATATGAATGATATGACTCAGTATATGCTGTGAATACTCAGGGATGATGCAATTGTGTATTTAGATATAGGATATATACATAGTATAGGACTAACATCCAAGGCACAAATTCTGAACCATAAACAACTGTGTATACTAACATCAATGTTTGACGTTTCTCTTGTAGGCTTTCGAGTCTGTTCCAGTCAGTAAGTATGGACAAAACAATATACGGAACTGCTGTAATTAGCATAACTTTTAATTTGGATTCAAAACTATTTTTCAACTACAATATAAAATTGTCTTGTTCTGTGTGTATCCATACTGAGCTGATCAAACTTACAGAAAAGTGTTGTTGTTTTTAGAAACCAAGAAGAGGCGGACAGTACTGATGCCAGTGAGTGAGAAATTCATGTATATGGAACAGGTTGTATTGTTTGCTATCTTCAATCAATCTTTATTCAGTACTTAAAAAGGCAACAGGTCGGTAGTACATGAATAGTTAGAAGACATTTACAAATTCTTTTCTATATAACAATCCTTTTTCCTTAAACTCATAGCGAAATAGATGCACATTGCCAGATTCTGTTATAATAATGTAGTAGTATCTGCTTACAATGACATTAATTTTCTTACACTTGGACGCTTACAATAATATGGCTCTAGGTATTTCGTTCGTAGAGTCGTATAAACAGGACAGATTGGAGGAAAATGTAGTTCATCCTCAACAGAATTCACATTGCATAATTGAAATATTCTACTATCTTATTCCGTAAATACGTCTACAGTCTTCTAGTATTCTACAGTCTTATGCAACTATTATGAACATCTAAAGAAAATGCAGTTACACACCATCACATAGTGTCAAGTTGGTTTCATTGTGTTCAAGTCCTACAGGTGCAGGTATGGTTTCTTCCTCCCGGTGGCAGATGTGGACAAGGAGAATCTTTGGGCTCACGTCTGTAATAGCAACAGCTGCACTGTTATCACACTCGGAAAATCCTCTAAGGTAAGTCTCTTTACACTCGTACAAGACACTCAATGTACACCCAGGCCAGCGTCCTTACATTCGCAATGTACACCCCTGTCACCCTCGTTACGCTCGGACTATACTCCAAGGTCGGACTATACACCAAGGTCAGGGTCCTTACACACGAGCAATACAGCTAGGTCAACACCAAGGTCAGATTCCTTACACACGAGGAATACAGCTAGGTCAACACCAAGGTCAGTCTCCTACACACGAGGAATACAGCTAGGTCAACACCAAGGTCAGGCTATTTACACACGAGCAATACAGCCTAGGTCAACACCAAGGTCAGTCTCCTTACACACGAGCAATATAGCTAGGTCAACACCAAGGTCAGTCTCCTTACACACGAGCAATATAGCTAGGTCAACACCAAGGTCAGGCTCCTTACACACGAGCAATATAGCTAGGTCAACACCAAGGTCAGGTTCCTTACACACGAGCAATACAGCTAGGTCAACACCAAGGTTAGGCTCCTTACACACGAGCAATACAGCCAGGTCAACACCAAGGTCAGTCTCCTTACACACGAGCAATATAGCTAGGTCAACACCAAGGTCAGGCTCCTTACACACGAGCAATACAGCTAGGTCAACACCAAGGTCAGGTTCCTTACACGCGAGCAATACAGCTAGGTCAACACCAAGGTCAGGCTCCTTACACACGAGCAATACAGCTATGTCAACACCAAGGTCAGGCTCCTTCCACACGAGCAATACAGCAAGGTCAGCCTCCTTATACTCAGAAAATATACCCAGATCAGCATCCTTACACTCGGAAAATTCACGTAGGTCCGTTTCTTTACACTCGGACCATACAATCAGGTCAGGCTTCTTATACTCGGACTATACACCCAGACCAGCCTCCTTATACCCATAGAATACACCTAGATATTGTAAAGTGCGGGGTTAAACGGAGTTAAAAGGAGCTATTATTTAAGAAAGCTTCATTTATTGGACCGTTGGCTGGTGATGACTGTGAACCTACATCTGTGAGCTTCATAACAAATCATCAACCTTGGTTACATAGACATATGATAGACACGTAGAACCATTACTGCTCAAACAGGTGATTGTTTCATTTCTCTTACAGGGTTGTATGCCGACTGGAAACGATCCAATTGCCACTGCCAGGCAGACGGCAACGCTTAAGAGCTCGAACATCATAGCGGACGACATCAAACTTGACACAATAAACAGCAGTTTGAAGGTAAACAGCAACATTCGGTAAAGGTTAAAGTAACTGCAGTGTTAGATTCACTGACCAAATGTAACAGTAGTGATCAAACTAGTTCACCCAATGCCTCATGTAATATAAGAAAGGTTTTCGTATAAGGAATTAGTCACGAAATACTACCGATGTGACTTTAAATTTAACTCACTCACTCACTCACTCGTGTAACGGTGCGTGATTGAAATATAGCAAACATATACTTAATCACAGAACGACATCCTAATATTCACTCCCTGTTACAGGACGGTTCAGATTTTGAAGTACGACACTATCGCCTGAAAACCGGTGTCCACAGTCCTAACGTGGGTGTCATGATTGAAGGCTTACTTCAGTGGACATCTGACCCAATTCGGCGGCGATGCACCATCATTTCCAAGTACGTGAATGAACCTTGCATTCGCTGCCACCTGTATAATTACATGTTATCTGTATACACTGGATAGCTATAGTTTGGGAAGGTTTTGGAATCGAGGATGTGGAATGCATCCCTATTGCCATACTTGCCAATGATTTTCTCATATGTTGCTTCGTGAAATCTTCACGGATAAAGTTAATGGTAAACACTGTGTGATGGTATACTGAGTCAAAAAAGAAACTTCACATTCTTTCTTCAGGGCACTATAAAAGAACAAGAGATGGTAAGATGGCTAAATTGTTATTATTTCATTGCTGAGATCTGTGTGATGTACTCGATACACTGACAGTGCGATAATCAGTTCCATTAGGCTACACCGCCGTTCCAAAACATGGGTATACAGAATGTCAAGTCACAAGAATAAACATGCGAAATTTCTCAGTTCAATATCGTGTATGGCCGCCCCACGCATTCACTACTGCCAAACACCGTCTCCTCATTGACTGCCTGATGTTTGTGAACACGTGGTTGAGGATTCTGCGCCATTGCTCTTGCAAGGCAGCGCCAAGTTCCTGCAAATTCTGAGGTTGGTTCCTAAGACCACGAAGCCTTCTCCCAAGTGCATCCCAAACGTGCTCTATTGGATTAAGGTCAGGGGACCTCGATGGCCAGTCCATGACGTTGATTCCAGCGTTTTCAAGGAAATTTCGTGTCAACATCGCGGTAAGCAGGCCGAGCATTATCACGCTGGAACTGTAGACCTGGGCCATGAGCCGCCATGAAAGGAACGAGTTCAGGGGTGAGCACCTGGTCGCGGTAAGCAGCAGCTGTGAGGTTTCCACGGATGACCAGAAGTCGGGAACGGTTGTTCCCACAGAGAGCACCCCACACCATGCAACTTCCGCACCCGAATCTGTCGACTTCCTGTACACAACATTGGGCATACCGTTTACGACGTCGTCTCTATGCCTGCCGTCCTTGAATCTGAGGGTAAACCTGGATTCATCGCTAAAGACGACTCGACTCCAGTCTCTCTGGGTCCATCGGAGGTGACGTTGGGCCCACAGCAGACGTTGACGTTGATGAAACGGCGTCAATATTGGCCCACGATATGGACGTCGAGAATGGAGATTGGCAGCCCGCAACCGATTTCGAATGGTCTGTGAGGACAGTCGACCTCTTAACATCTCAGTCCTGGTTCGTGTAGCCGGCAGAAATCTGGCACGTAGGTGACGTAGGACGATTTGACGGTCTTCTGCTCGTGACGTCACACGTGGACGACCTAACATTTGGCGATCAGAATTGGTGCCAGTTTGTTGTAGACGACCTCGCAAGTCATACACAGTACGACGGCTGCATCCCATTGCTCTTGCGACGTCAATAACTGATCTTCCCGTTTGCAACATGCCAACGGCACGTTCACGTTGCACATTTGACAATCGTGGCATTTCAAGTACCGTTAGAACTGTGGTTTAAAAGTGTTTTTTCAATTCTGGAGGCCAATGCAAACACGTGCATATGAAGAAAACTTCGATGCGAAGATCACGTGATCGACTGCACGTGCAAAACCCGATTTGGCACTAACGTCATTTGCACGACGAATGGATGGGTTTGAGTGGGTTCTGCTAACGTTTTCCTAGAGTCGAAAGATAGGGATCCCATTTCGGATACATAGATGTATCATTAGAGAAAAAGTATTCATTATTTTTCAAATTACATTTTGTGAAGTTTCTTTTTTGACTCAGTATATATTTCATTCCCTTAATATGTTGCTTGTTTCCACTCCATTGAGAACGCATGAGTTGGCAACTGTTGGCAAGTGCATATAGCAGTGTGCTATGTGGGGTGGTAACACTGCTCCTTTGTGAATATGTCTCTGCCCTTGACATCTTATCTCTGCCCTTGACATCTTATCTCTGCCCTTGACATCTTGTCTCTGCCCTTGACATCTCATGTTTTCTGTAGCTCCATGAGCGAGTCGCGTCTCCTGGTCCTACTGATGAACATCGCCAGCAGACTGCAGGACGACGGCAGAGTTGACGTCATCAGCAACATGCGACGTCTTTACCGGGAAGTAGGACAAACCTTCTTTACGGAGGTAAGATCTGGCTTATACGCAATGCAGAAAGTATGAAACTGGATATGTCAATAGAAAATTAAAACGCATTTCTGGAATATATATATTGTTCAAAGTACTGAATTTCATGTATACGTGTACAACCCGTTGGATCTCTGAAGACGGAGTCCATAATATGGTGATTATTCCTTCAGTTGTTGGCTATCTATAGCCCATTTATATACTGTATTGTCTTAATTTTGAGAGAGAGATGCTAGTTTCTTGATACTGTGATATTCTAGTTGTCTTCGTAAACATGTATTAAAAACTTGTTTTAGTCACGATATGGCTGAAATATTGCCGATGTGACTCTAAACTTCAGCTCACTCACTCACATTGAAGATGGAATACTAGAACCTACGAGATTAAGAAACGTGGTTCTTTAAACATCATAACTTTGGTGTAAAACCTTTAATAATAACGTTCAGTGTACAACATGCATTACGTTGGTCTCATTGTAGTCTTACAGATATACTATTCTAAGCAGCCTTAATGCAAAAGCTTGGTCAATCATAATATGAACTGAAACGAGCATTGCATTTTTAACTAGTTTGTGAATGGTATCAATGATAGGTTTTCACTGTCTTCCAATTGTTTTCTAGGCCGACGTCAAATGTGCTCTGAAATTCGCCCAACTTCAGATTGAGAACCTTGGAATATACGCCAATCTCTAGCCTAATGAAACTGCCACACGGGTAGATCCAGAATATCAGCTGCTTCTGCTATATTGCGGTTCAGTATTAATACTTATACAGTTAATCTTACCTTGCATGTAGTTGTTTTGGTCAATCACTTTTTCATCAGTATACAACCGAAAATATGCTGTCATGACACGATATGTTTTTATAACGTGCATTGAAAAACGAACTTTTGATTGGTTAAGGAACGGGCAAATATTTTCAATGTGGCCCGCATGTCAAGCCTGTTCATGTAAAGGGAAATAACTCAGTCCATTTAGTTGTTCGCTTCGAGATTTCCTGTTCAGTGAAACATATATTCTGAATGAATGGAGAAATGAGTGTCCGTGAGATATAGTCGTTGTTGACAGATACTGTACGTATATGGAGTGGTGGACCTTGTGTGTGAATCTGTATACAACCTATAGACCCACAGATCCGGGTTCGAATTGGTCTTTAGCAACCCTTGCTTGCTGTAAGAGGAAACTAACGGGATTATGTGGTTGACCCATGTCATCGGTTCCCAATTGGGTAGATCGATGTTCATGCTGTTGGTCACGGGATTTGGTGGTCGGACTCGCTGACCCATTTGGGTGGATCGATGCTGCTTGGTCACTGGATTGTCTGGTCCAGACTCAATTATTTACAGCCCGCCGTAATATAGCTGGAATATTGCTGAGTGCGGCGTTAAACAACAAACAAACAAACCATACATGGAGCCCCACAGACACGGTACATATCATCATATGGCTCCTACAACTTACAATTCCGTGATTCGATCCCATCTAGTGTATATGAGGTAAGATTTCCATTGTGATAGTCAAACATGCTATAAAATATACATTGTGGATACTATCAGGTTTTATTGATGACGTATACAGTGAGTGAGTGAGTTTAGTTTTACACCGACCTTAGCAATATTCCAGCTGTATGGCGGCGGTCTGTAAATATTCGGGACCATACAATCCAGTGATCAACAGCACGAGCATCGATCTATGCAATTGGGATACGATGACATGTGTCAACCAAGTCAGCGAGCCTGACCACCCAACCCTGTTACTCGCCTCCTACCAGCAAGGGTTGCTGAAGACCAATTCTAACCCAGGTGTATGATAATGAGAGAATCTGTGAATCAACTTACAACTATGGAGAAATTATTTTGCTTGATGGCAATAGTGAATAATTGTTTATATGTATTTGAATGAAATGTATGCATTGTAAATATTGATTAGTATAAAATGACAAATAAAAACAAATGAGCACCAGTATATATGTGTGGGCGTATTTGTATATTGTAAATCGACGTGTATATACGTGGTGGACATAGAGCCTGCATTTGAATATGTTTTCTGTGTTCTTTTTTCTACAGTTGTTCTAGAGTTTATTAATTGATCCCGATTACATTTACATTGTATTTGGAGCTTTATTTCTACAACTGATATTGAGTGAGTGTAGAATGAAATGTTATGTACAGTTGTCTTGGAGTTTAATAACTGAAGTCGGCCCACGATATTATTCATGTTGTGTTTCAATGCAATGATTGAAAAGGGGTGTGAGTGAGTGAGTGAAGGTGGGTTTGTGAGTGAGTAAGTGATTGTGTGTGTGCGTAAGTGGGTAGGTGGGGGTTGTGAGTGAGTGAGTGAGTAAGTGATTGTGTGTGTGCGTGAGTGGGTGGGTGGGGGTGGGTGGGGTGAGTGAGAGAATGATTAAGAGAGTGAGTGAGTGAGTTTAATGTCTTGATCAAGTCCTCAAGTTATACGGTAACTGAACTAATTGATATACCTCCCGCATTACATGCACGTTGTATTCAAAAGCATTGTTTGCATCAACGATTTATAGTTGTAGTATGAATGAGTGAGTATTATTTTAAGCTGTTTTTACTAATGTTCCTAGAAGATTAATATATTGTAGTGTTAACATGTGTATCTTGAAGATGATATGTGTATGTTGTGCATACTGAGCCTGTAATGTGTTTGTGGAGAAGATGGAGAAATGACAGCTACAGACATGTGATTGAGTGGGCTAATATATAAAGTATCTGATCGATAACATATTGATATTTAGAACACAAAGACGTTCTGGTTTAGAAGTTTCAAATTATGTGAATATGCCTGAAAAGTAGTAACTGGCAGATCAACATGAATGAATTTAATCTCCATCCTACATGTACCTACCTTACCACTTCTCTCTCTTTCTTTATGTACAAGGAAATAAGAGATTTCTTCAGGGAGTAAATCTGTGTATTTATTCAGGATCTGTGATATTTCAAAATTCAGAATTTACTGCCTGAAGAAATTAATGAAACATGTAGGAGTGAAAGTGGCTGTCTGTTTTTTTCAGTCTAATAAATTAAATCTAACTGGATACTTGTGAACTATAAAAATCTTTACATACATATATATGCATGCATGCGTGTGTGTGCGTGCGTGTATATTCATTTGTTTTCTTCTGTTAGTAGATCTAGAGTGCCACGCTTAAACTGTTATTAGATCTCTCATCTCTATATGTATGTATAAATAAATAATAATAAATATAAATGATGAATAAAAATGTGTTTTGCATTCCTGTTGGCTTTACCTCATTTATGTACACACAAGGCAAAAAGTATCGAAACAGCCCATATCTTTTATAGTACGAATATATTAACGTATATAGCAAAGAAACTTATTGAAACCTCAATTTAGCTTACTATCTGATTAAATGAACAATTAAAACTTGCATCGATGTTAACTATGGTCGTATGAATAAAGGTTCGGTCATGGTCAAGATTCTCTGATACAATCCTCAAGAAATAACACACATGTACTCAATCATACCTGGTGTCATCAGTCGTCCATTTGAAATTATTTTCAAGGGTATTTTGCACTTTACCCTAGATAGTAGGGTAAACGGCAAATGTCACTAATGTCACTTTTTAACATTGAGTGTCTAAACTTGCAAATAGCTGAAAATATGCAGGAAGCAAATCTACTTTAAGTCCCATGGTCCCTTATATGGTGATCTGCCTTCACTTATTGACAAGCTGTCAGTGGCTGTACCCTCACGGTTGGTTGAGATATTGTAAAATTTTTGTCCTCCTGTGGATGTACGTAAGTCTCAAAATATTCAAGGTAAATTAATCGTACACAATTTTTAAAACGCAGTATTTTTGTGTTTTTAAGTTATGGCTAAATTTAACTACAATCACCAGCGGCTTAGGGGATGATATAAATCCGTCTAGGGTCCATGTAGGTAGCCAAAGTACTATAAGTTCCGATGGTCTCTAGTATGGTGATCTACCTTCAGTTGCTGGTGAAGATGTATAGCCCGTATTTATAGTGTATTGTCTTGCATTATAGTATACGTTTTTAGTTCCATGCTAGTTTTATATCTCTGTCTGCGATACACTAGTAGTTTTACTGTTCATCATAACCCCTTTTATAGCGTCTTATATTATTGATCTTTACCGATAATTAATTGTTCTCATCACGATATGGGTGAAATATTGCGGATGTGAGGCCAAATATTAACTCACTCACTATTGACTAGGCATAGCTTGTCTTTACATTTTTAGATTTACATACCACTTTTATATTCATATCTGTGATTTTCTTGTTGTTTTACTGTCCTTCGTTAGCAGTTTTTTTAATATAACTTAGCTGTATGTCTTATGATTTTATAAATCGTTTTTGTCACGTTATGGCTGAAATACTGCCTATGAGACTTAAAATCTTAACTCACCCACGCTTTAAACAGTATCTATATTTTCCTTGCTATTATTTTCTACGGGTTTGTCGACTTACACTGCGTTGTAGTTTTGGTCGCGAAATTGCCATTTTGAGCAGTGACATATGGTATTTTACGACAATTAAGTAGTCATATAGTTAGTCTCATAATACTTTACAATATATATAGTCTTGGACGGATACAAACGATAGCATCTTCCTGGTTTGAATCAAAAACAATGGAGTGACACGAGAGATCGTTCATGATCAGATATATATATATATCACAACACAAAGCCTATCTGTCAAGTGTACACTCAGCATCCTGGTCTAATAAAAACTCTTGGGCATTTGATGTAGCATCCCTTCCTGGTCGACATAACGTGAACTAGTGAAATGGAGAAGTATTATGTGGAGGGGAAGCCTAATGAGAGAGACCGGCTGATGAGACTGTCAGCTTCATATTGTGTGAATGAAAAGGGAAGCGCGCAGTTGCTACTTCGAGTTTGTGTTGATCCACGACTAGTGTTTCCCCAAGGCATTTCTACCAGAGTGCTCTGCCCTTTTTATTAGGCGCCCCGCCCGTCGTTGTAATACATTAATTGATTTTAACACTTGGCGATTTTACTTTCTATTTCGTGTTCAAGTTAAATGAAATAAGAGTTCTGTTTACACAAACGTGTAATCCAAGCCCATGCTCATCTAAAGACAACTTACGTAATGTATTTTACAAATATTCATCTTCACTGGCGGGTTTACATTCACTACATGCATTGTTCGACTGTTCAACATCTACAATTCTCTAAATCAAGGCCTGTGAAGATCTGGGTTAGAATTGGTCTTCAGTAAACCATACTTGTCTTAATAGGCGACTAACGGGATCGGATGGTCAGGCTCGCTGACTTGGTTGTCACATGACATCGTAATCCATTTGCGTAGACTGATGCTCATACTGGTGATCACTGGGTTGTCTGGTCCAGCCTCGATTACTTACAGACCGCCATCATATATTGCTGGAATACAGTTGAGTGCGGCTTTAAACGACAAACCAGCCACCCAACCCTAAATCAAGCATTTTCATCATAATATATACTGATCCGCTTTTCTTGTAATGAAACCTTCCCCTGCCTACTTCAGTCACTCTCCAATATTTAGATACCTATGGGACTGAAATATGTAGTAAGTGAGTGAGTGAGAACGTTGTACATATATAAATGAATAAAAGGAAAGTTAGCAAATATACTTACCTGTCTGCAAAGGACAGTAAAACCACTAGATTATCACAGAAATACATTTAAAACTAGTAATGAAATCTAAAATACTTTAACTATAAATGACAAGACAGTATAAAAACAGGCTATAGATCGCCAACAACTGAAAGTAGATCACCACACTAGGGACCATGGGCACTTACAGTACATTTGCTTCCTGCATGGACCCTAGCTGGATTTACACCATTTCAGCTATTGGCAATTTTAGATAATCTAGCCATAAATTAAAATAACCTATATGCTACGATTAAAGATAGTGGTAGGTTTAAATTTACTTTGAACTATTTTGGGACTTACGTACCCTCTCAGGAGGGCAATAACTTTACAATACTTCAAACCCCTTTGAGGGTACAGCCACCAATAATCTCAGTTACAAATCCAAACTACCAATAATATTTTTCTTTTAATTTACAAACTATTCATCAAAATGTATCTAATAATTCTATTTCTTTTACAAATTCAATCATTAAATGAAAATTAACAGTACTAATAGATCCTTTACAGATTTTACATTGAAATGCTTATCCCTTGTGATGGAAAAATCAATACAGTCACGCAGGACATGCTTGACCGTCATTCTTTCATCACAAGTAATGCAAAACGGATGATCTTCGCCTTTTCACAAATATTCATATATCTTGTATGGCCAATGAGGGCGGTGGGGTAGCCTAGTGGTTAAAGCGGTTGGTTCGTCACGCCTAAGGCCCGGGTTCGAATCCCCACATGGGCACAATGTGTTAAGCCCATTTCTGGTGTCCCCCGCCGTGATATTGCTGGAATATTGCTAAAAGCGGCGTAAAACTAAACTCAGTCAGTGTATGGCCAATGTGACATCGTCGCATGATGACCTCTTTAAATCTGGACTGACATCCCAAGTAGGTGTAACCAATATATGGTTTTATTTCATGTAATTTGTTAACACTACCTGACACTTTGAAAGAAAATGCCTGGCACACTTTGAAAAAAAGCCCAACCACTAACGTAACTTCAGTGTTATTTGGTCGGTGTGGCGTCATTGATAAAGTACTTGTGTCGTATGTCTGAATGCATATATGTACATCCTGGTCAGTGCTTGAGATTGTTCTTGTTTCAGTTGCACATGGCAGCATGTCGCCCATGTTGCTGTGCCTTCTGTTTGCTGTAACATCAAGTGTCCTTCTCATTGCTGGTAAGTTTATTTTATCAAAACTTTATCGAGCAATCTGAATTGTCTCCATGGTAGCACTTGGTAAGAAGGAATGTAAGATGTGTACTATAGACAAGTTCCCATAGTAATAGTCATGGATATAATGTGATGGGAACATGTGTAGCATGTACCAAAATGCTCTGAAAATGCTGCCACAATGGCAACAAGGTATTTCTACATTTGACGTCGGGTGCAGTCTTCAAGACTGGGGTGCAGTTATTGATGGACCTTGAATCATATTGGTCAAGTGCGGGTTCACTTTGGTCTTGGTTACGTTTTCTGAATAAGAGGCTGTTCTTCATGGAGCGTGCTCAATAACGTACTCTGTCAGAAACATCGTTTGCAATAGTACAATATATAGTTCATCATGTTTTAGCATTTCTAAAGTCTCCAACTTTCTTTGATGTCATTACATTTTACCTTGATACATTCCAATATGGTAGCATCAATTGTGATGTTTTAGTTTTACTTGATTCCAAATTCAGAAGAAAACAGATTGATAGTTTCCATATTTCTGTTAAAAAAACCTCCCCAACACTCATGATGAATCGTTAGGACTGGTGTAAACATAGGTATCTTCAGTATGTAAACTGGCACATTTGATCTCTGACACAGAGACAACGAGCACAAGTTTTTATATTAACCAACGGACTGGATCTTTTGCATAATACTCACACCGAGCAAAATAAATTTAAGTTACTTTTTCACCAGGGATTGGAACCATTGCTATTTCCCAAGGCGCTTTTTTTCATCACTGTCACATCTGTTGGGTGTCTGCACTTTATATCCAATCAAATATGTCCTGGCTACTTAACTCTAGAAACCTATCATCCACTATGATCACATATGACCACGTCTATAAATTATGCGCCTCAGTGCAATCTGTGATTTACGAAAAAAGGTCAGTTTATCTTTTGACAAAACTTTTTATGGAAACTGTGTATTACAGCCTACACATGGTTTTTAATGCCACAGCCATTCTATTTAAGTCACACACTGGTCACATGCATGGCCATTACAATACGATAGCCATTTTGTAGACACGTGTATCTTCTATTGAGGATAACCAGCACACAATAAAGTACAGATTCTAGTGCTTTTGGCTTTCGAGTCCCATCCGGGATTCGTGTCTAAATACACAATGACATATAGACAGTGGTCAGATATATTCTGTTGTATTCTTGTAGTTGGTTGACTGCAGTTGATTAGGTTTCAGATCAATGTTAATCTCTGCACTTAAATTACAATGACACAATAGAACTGAATGGCAGAACAGTTGGAACGGCAATGTGATATACAATCAGTAACTGTAGCAAATAAAGCACTGACGATAGGATGCAGTACTGATTAAGCTTCCAACATGTCTAGGCTAGGAATCCTGGCTGAAAAGTGAGCTTCAAACAAATACTGGTCTTATGTGACATTCAAAGTGAAATGACTTGACATGAAGTTTCTCTTCTGGTATATTCTGTAACATGCTGAGTAAGATTATGCCGCATTTTTCGACTGCTCTTGAATATTCCTGGCCCCTGTTTACCCCCAGTTTTAATCTAGCAACTATCAACCTTTTTCTCAATCTTAAGTGAAACTAAGTAATACAATTGTCACAGAGATCCCAAACACTGAATAACTGTTTCAGGTAAACGGTCAAACGTTGCACTGAATAAAACAGCATGGATGAGCACAACTATGGAACACTCATTGGCTGCCAGTAAAGCTGTAGATGGTGTAACAGACGCAGACACGTATCAGTCCTCGGCCCACACAAAGGAACATGAACGCAGGGCTTGGTGGAAAGTGGATCTGGAGAGGGAAGTTCAATCGCCATTGGTCAAACTCTATTTTAGGACAGACTGCAAGTATTGTCCTATATAATCCAAATCAACAATGGTAATGTTCACCGACTCATTTTGAAGTTAAAATATCCAGACTTCGAACGTGATACGCTGACAATAACTTCTCACTGGACGCATCGTTGTTGTTGGTGAGACCGGGATTGGACTCAACATCTTACTTTCTGAGAAAGGAACAAGTGGACTTGTAACTTATAGACTTTGTAGACTGAAACATGAACGGAATAAGACTATTACCTAATTTACTGCAAGAGGAAGCTAAATTGTAAAAAAAACACAAAGCTGGACATGACATGCACATATAGTATTAGTTCCACCAATTTGTATGTGAGGTATGAGATGATTTCAGGAAACAACAGCAAAATCTCAAGCAACTGCAAACAAATGTCCCTTGTAGAATCAGGTCACTATGAAACAGTAATTGACAGAAATAAAATGCATAAGTGTTTTTCAAAGTGTTATGGCAAGTGCTACGTACTCTGATAAAATACCCCTGAAGATCCGGATTAGAATTGGTCTTAAGCAACAAATGCTTGTCTCAAGAGACGACTAATGGGATCGGATGATCAGTTTCACTGACTTGGTTGACATATGTCATCGCATCCCAATTGCGTAGATCGATGCTAATAATGTTGATCACTGGATTGCTTAGTCCAAACGCAATTATTTACAGACAACCGCCGTATAGCTTGAATATTGCTGAGTGCGGCGTTAAACAACAAAATACTCGTACAAATCTGTTATTCCCTCCAATGGAATAAATATAGTGTACATTACTACTTCCTCCTATAATTTCAGTTTAGATTGTAATACAATAACGAAAAAAGATGTTACGTGTCGATTTCCAAATGTGAAGAATCAGATTAACCCATACAAAAAGAATTCAGCGTGAAATGTTAGGCAAATGAATTTGAATTATGTAATTAAGTAGTTTCAAAATCAATGCAAATTACTAAGAAATGCTTAAAATATTGTCGCAATGTGCAATCCCATGGCAGTACAATTACAGTATGAACAGTGTAGAATATAATAGCATCTAAGTCAGTGATAAATATAGTTACATGGGTGAAAGTGAACATGCTTCGGAAAAAAGACTTTGGCTGGAAGATACGACCATCACACAACCCCTTCTCTTGGTGTAACCCCACCCCCACCCAAATCTCATACATCCCCCAACTAGTGTATTATACATTGATTAATAACATTAAGTGGAGAAAGGTCTTTTTCGGTCATCAGCTGACAATTCGAAGGAGAGAATACGGACGCTCACATGTGTATTTGGTAAACTCGTTTGAAGATTCATGGACGTGTTCTGAGATTGAGATAGTTGTGATTATCTTGATCACTAAGTTCTTCTACTTGTGGAAACAATCAACTGCAGAATTACATTTAAAGGTTTTGACACTCACGTCTTGAATAAGAAATATTTGCATGCTCCCACCCGGTGATGACAAGTGGACATATATACTCAAGCAATGTGCCCCGCATGTTTCAGTAGTTTCGTCTCATAACGAAAGCAATGAATTACCAGTGACCAATGAAGCCATCTAAGTAAACGTCCTCCTGGATGCTGTCAATAATTCCGTTTTGCTTAGCAGTACCACGTGTCTTGCCAGTGTTCAAATTCTTAAAGCATCTTGAAATTGACGTGGTAAGTGTTACGTGTAGATAACCAATTTAGATTAAAAAGTTAGCCAGGAATCAATTAGTAAACGAACCAGGTGTGAACCAACAAATAACTATGCATGTGTTGTAATTATCTGCATATTATGATTATTCTGGAATTAATTAAGTTCGCAAATCAGTGTAAATCAATGCAAAATTATGTAGAAATACGGTGGAAGTACAAAGTCCAAGGCAATATAATACCAGAGCAGTGACTATGGTAATAAAGACAATGACGGTAATATTCACCTCTCAGTAGTAGTAATCCAACTTGCAACTTGAAGAAAGAATTAATCAGGGTAGAGAATGATCACACAAAATGCAATGCTGGTCTGCTTGTTGCTCTAGATGTAATGTGAGATCAGAACCAAAAACTCGCTCCTTTTATATACCCGAGAGAAAGTCTAGATGATTCCACAATATTTTCGAAAGCAGATGATTCTAGAACTAAGTCTTTTCCCCCATATCCAGATCATTCTGTCTGAATCTAGTCTGGATATAACACTCCACTGTCCCCTAAATCTACAGGTATTTACTTTTGTGCGAAGTAATCTGGTACTTTACTTGCAGCGCCATGAGCATACCAGCTGACATGGAGTTTTGCGCGTTACAAATTCACTTATTATTATTAATGTTACATTTTGTCAAACCTTATTATACGGGACGTTCCACAGCTTGAATCTACATGTAAAGAGTAAAAAGATGTTTGATTTCTCCATACTCATCAGAAACTGGTACCAGGAATACGTAAGTAAGCTGGGAGTAACTCAATGCTTGACAGACTGATACATCCTATATGAAGTAAAGTATGTGCCGGTATAGTAAAGTATACTAAATCTGTTTCAGACAAGTATAGGCGTAATGGAGTTCAGCTCTACACGTCTTTGAGAAAGCCAGCTGATCCTAAAGAAGGAAAGCTCTGTCAAACTGTAGGAGGGAGTCCTTATGGTACAGATATTCCTGACATTCTGAATACGACCTGTTCTGGAACATGGCGCTTCCTGACTGTCTACACAGAGACAAGTAATGATAGGCAGGGTGCTGTCTTGGACTTTGTCGAAGTTGAAGTGTGGAGTAAGTGTTTTTATGAGAAACTAGTTAGATAACAAAAATCATTCATACCAATCAAACTATAAGTAATCTTAATTTGTTGGTTACTCACTGTTACTCATATTCATGTTTTTGAGTTAATATTACATTTCTTCAATGCATAAGCTAGACATTAATTATGTGTGAATTATAAAATAGTTTTTTTTATGAATATCCCCCAAACCAAAGAGTATATTAAAGTTTAAGTATACCCAGAAAGAAAAAGCAAGTCATCTATTTGACGGACATACTTAAGTACTGTTGTTTCGATTGTTTATGTTTAAAAAGGTTGCAATCTTACCACAACGGAACCCTTGTTGCGACGTTGCTAACACATGTGTGCGTATATTTGTGAAAGCATATACAAAGTGTAATTGTTTCAGTATCGTTAATTTGAATGGTCTAAAATATATAAACATAATTATTTTAGCATAATTTTTATTCGTATGAGTCAGTGATCAACGCCATCAATCTACGTCAAAATTATCTCACATAAATGCAAACAATGAAAGCAAAAGAAAAAGACGTATCCTAACAGATTCTTTTTTCGTAAAGGGACACATAGTTTAAGACAAAATATTATGGATGTCAACTTCTTCTCTATTGTGTAAACAACGTTTCTGGTCTATTCTTTGCCCCTTCGTCAGGTGAATGCTAAGTAACAGATATACAGGATATATATACTAGTAATGTACATGAAGCCTTTATTTTAGCATCATTTTTATTCGTAGGAGTCAATGATCAACCAAAACTAGGAGTATCTACGCCAACATTATCTCCAATAAATGCAAACATTGAAATCAAAAGAAAAAACCCGTCTCCTAACAGATTTTGTTTTCGTAAAGGGCCACATAGCTGTGAAAATCAGGGTGTTTAAGAGTCGTTAGCATGCCCTGCCAAAGCGGTACCTATCTTGTTTGGTGTATGGTTGTATAATTTGTCAAGTTGAGCTATAACGAGATGAATATATCCCGTTAGCGCATTGTCCAAAGAAACATAACGGCAATGGTATCACTGGAATTAACATTATGTTCACATACTAGAATCATCCGAGGTGAGACAATGTTTTTCTCTGTGGAAATTCCTTGCGGCGTGACAATGCAAATCGTAGCGTAAACATGTAACATTTCTACTACAGCATGTACAGCTGAGACCTACGGAGATAACTGCAACAAATCCTGTGCCACTCGTCACTGCAAGACATCAAGTGGCACATGTAATCCTGTGACAGGGAGTTGTCCCGAAGGCTGTGCAAGCGGCTGGAAGGGGGGTGATTGTGTACTTGGTAAGATGCACTTGTAAATACAAAAACCTGACGAAGATGTAGTTTGGACAACCGTCTCTAATTCATAGCATATGCTACATAGCTGCAAATGATATGTTGATAAAGGATCTCACGATAGTGCTCATGACAAGCTATTCACAGCATACAGGATATAAAACAAGGCATGTGTTTTTTTCAAGCCTGCACAAATGGGACCTACGGAGACAGCTGCAACAAGTCATGTGACGGTCGCCACTGCAAGACACCAAATGGCAAATGTTATCATGTGACCGGGAAGTGTTCCGGAGGCTGTGAAAGTGGCTGGAATGGGACTGACTGTTTTCAGGGTGAGATAGTTTCGGAGAATTACTGAAGTTTATAGGGTTGTTTGAACAATATTTCTTTACTTGTAATCTGTATTGGGCTATTCACTGTTTGATGCTTTACGTAGGGACCGAGATACGGATACTCCAGTCATTGCAATTTGTGTCCTAGAGTCACGTCCTATAGATACAGCAGAAAGGGATGGTCGTGGGTTCGAAGAGGGGCGGTTGAGTAGCCTAGTGGTTAAGGCGTTCGCTCGTCACGCCGAATACCCGGGTTCGATTCCCCACATTGGTACAATGTGTGAAGCCCATTTCTGGTGTCCCCCGCAGTGATCTTGCCGGAATATTGGTAAAAGCGGTGTAAAAGTAAACTGACTCACTCACTCATGGGTTCGAATCCTAGTTTGACATGAATATGTGTCGGAGTTCCTGCACCAAAGTTGTCAATGTCTGAGACCTGCATCATTGATGTCTTCCCTTTCACATCAACCACGTCATGGCATTACTCGACCACTGTTCAAATTGGCGATTGACCCATTTAATTACAAATGGATCATTTGAGTTTGCTTGCTGATGCAGATAACCACAGTAAACCACACAATGCAATGTATACTTTTGATTTAAGCCTGTAACCCCGGAAACTACAGAGACGACTGCAACAAAGAATGTGCAGTTCGTCACTGCAAGACACTAAATGACACATGTGATCGCGTGACAGGGAATTGCCTCGATGGCTGTACAAGAGGCTGGACTGGAAATGATTGTTTAGAAGGTAAATTTGGACATCCTCTTTGGAGTTAAGGACATTTAATCAAATATGATTAACTGTGAAGTTTCAACAGCACACGTTTAATTCTGATATTGCCTCTGTACACTATACACAGAAGCAGTTGCATTGCTGGTCATTTGAATGTCATGTAAGTGCATATGGTTATAGTAAACGGCAGGATGCAATGCAGCCTGTTTCTTCCAGACTGTGCAAATGGAACTTACGGAGAAGTCTGCCAAAAGTCATGTGCCTCTCGCCACTGCAGGATACCAGATGACACATGTGATCATGTGACTGGGAATTGTTCCGAAGGCTGTAAAGGTGGCTGGAACGGGGATGACTGTTCACGTGGTAAGATTTTGTAGCAAACACTATTTCAGTTCTTCATGTACCTTGTGTCATATGTTCTCGGAAACGACGTAACAGATATGTTTTAAATTGTAACTGAAGAAATTGAATGAAAGGGAAGACATTGCAATTGCCACATTTTACGTTCTGTAAAATGCAACACCAGTAAAATGCTTTTGTGGAGGTTATTACGTAATCATTACTTTATGAGGGATGGTCCTTATTAGTCCTTTGGCAAATGGGGTCCACACATGTTATCCGTCTTGGATTCAGCACCGGGTGTTTGGTATTGCCTTTGCCCTTTTTTTGTGTCCACTGTAGATGACACGTAGACTTTACTACAATAATGTAAACCTAATTTTCTGTCTGGTTCAGTTTTCAAATAGAACAATATTTTCACAGAAGACACCGCGTCGGGAAGTACTTCTACACCCGGATCTCTCATGATCATTATTGTTGCAAGCACAGCCTGCCTTCTAGTGGCTGTTATCGTTTTCATCATCGTGCTTGTATGCAGAAGGTAAGGTACACAGAATGCCTATTTCTCTCTTCACCATCATCAACTTACACTCTCAGGTCTAACACGTACTTAGACTTAACTAGAAATCCGACACCGTGTGTCTTCCGTGACCGGGGAAACTAGTGTTACTTGAATTTATATTACCTCACACATAAATGTGCTTTTCTGATTGGTTGAGCGCTCTTGTTATTTTCAATGTACCCCGCTTACAAGCGAGTAGCATTTTCTACCCGCTGGGAATGCCGAAATGTGGGAATTTATTTGGTACTTCGCGTTAGTAATTCTTTATCTCGAATAATTGAGTGACGTATGATGTACGGAAATTATATTTATCGATGCTTTGCGCATGCAAATCGATTGAAGGGAGATAACTCTAAACTGTCTTTTCTTGTGGTCTGTTGTTGTCGGTATTGGCTAATTGGCTTACTCTGGTACTCCTTATTTTGATCCGATACCCGTGCTTCAAACAGTTCAAAACATGTGACACTGGTCCCTTCGGGCTCAGGTGACATGAACAAACATAGAGCGTACATGAACCTATGCCCCCCTCGTAACCATGGCCAGTGAACAACTTTGAATATAAATTATACAATGATGATACGATTAGCGGGATTTTATTACCTGTTTTAATCAAATGTTTTATTGTATATAGGTATAATTACAATATTAACTGATGGCATTACTGAACATTGGTGAACGTGATTCTGCATGATTAGTCAGGGGTAAATTCGTAACCAATAGCATAAATGGGGGGAAATGAAATAAATGTTTTCACAAAAATTGTATTGAATGTCATATTTCGTTCCCACAGAACCCAGGGTTTGTTTTTCATACATTGACCACACCTAGACACGAAAGTCCTATTAAAAACTGAAATATTACAATACAATATTGAAAAGTAAACGGATAATTATTGGCAAAAAAGTATTTAAATCTCTGCATTGCTGATAATATACTGACCAGCAAAAGAAACGCAATTCAAGACATCAAAACAATTGTGTTAAAGTAAAAAATCCAACCTCATGCTGAAAGTGTATAATTTTCACGAATTCTGAGTTGCGTTGTTATTGCTAGTCAGTATATGTTGTCACCAAGGCATGGCATTTGTGTACCTGCTCAGACAAAGGAAACCGTCTAAGTGATGTGAACGTGCGTTTTAGACGCGAAAACGTTGGTATCAAATGCCAAAGTAATGAAAATTTCAAACTGCCCAGAATTGTAAAGCTACAGGGCTTGAGAGCTGGCGACTGAGCCAATACGTAAATGTAAACATCAGTTTGTCATCAGCATATTCGACCGGGCTAAGCAATGACAATCTATGTAATGGAAATCTATCTATTGCACAGAAACTCAATTCATCCACTGGACAATGAGAGTGCCATACAACTTGATGAACATCAACCTCCAGTTGTACCAGGTAAAATCAGGATCAGGATCACCAAAATCAGGCATTTAGCATTCATTTAGTTTCTTGTTTTATTGAATTTGACCGTATGTTGCATGACCTCGACAAGTTAAAACAGGAGAAATATGTAATTGAAAACCGACTGACGCAGACAAGAATAAATTCTAATGAACCTACACTTAACATTAAACATTTAAGGCATTCCTGCTGAGGTAGAGGACTGCGCGGGCCCAGAGGATGGAGCAGTCCCAGACAATGTTTATTGTAACGAAGTCACCAGGAACGTCCCTGTGCAGGCGCTGGAAGCAACGATAGCTGGAATCGAACAAAAGAAGGACGGCTTCCGAAAGGAGTATGGTGTAAGTTTCTGTACTTGATTGTTCTGATCGACATATTGTTCGTTTCAAAGAAGTATGCCACGGGTTAAATATCTGTGTATCAAGCAGTTCAGCGCACATCGAACATGACACCATGACCTCATGAATGTGGAGTATTTACATCTGCAACTTATACTTATACTTTCTTCTAGAAACTACTCGACCCATGAAGTTCTGGGTTAGAATTGGTCTTCAACAACCCATGCTTGTCGTAAGAGGCGACTGACGGGATTGGGTGGTCATGCCCGCTGACTTGGCTGACACATGTCATCGTATCCCAATTGCTTAGATCGATGCTCATGCTGTTGATCACTGGATTGTCTGGTCTTGGCCAGATTATTTACAGACAACCGCCATATTGCTGCGTTAAACAACCAAACCAAACCAAACTGTTCAAACCTAGCCTTGAAATGATATCCCTATTGACACTATTATTAAGTAGTGACCTATGCCCTCCACAGATGCTGCCTACAGAATTCACAGCACCTTATGAAGACTCCCAGAAACCAGAGAACGCTGGCAAAAACAAGTTCAGAGAATACTTCCCATGTGCAGTTTAGAATTATTCTATGTGTATATTATGTTCTGGCAATGGTTCGATTAGACATTTTTTGTTTCTCCCTTCTTGTTCCAGATGACTACAACCGTATCCGCTTGACTCGCCTCCCAAACATCCCCGGATCTGACTATATCAACGCCAGTCTGATGCATGTAGGATTATTTTATGCAAAACGTCCTGACGTATTATCTGATCGTTCCTCTGTTTTGTATCATGCAGTAATCTGTCTTAAGTTCTGCACACCAGTGAAGATCTGGGTCAGCAACTAATACTTGTAGGAAGTGACTAAGGTGATCGAGTGATCTGGCTCGCTGACTTGGCTGACACATGTCATCAGATCCAAATTGCGTAGATCGTTGCTCATGAAGTTGATCACTGAATTGTTAGTCCAGATTTGATTATTTACAAACCGCAGCCATAATGTTAGAATGAAAAAAACAACAAAACAACCAGTTTGAAACAATCTGAAGTGCTGCACAATCTCAGTTTCCTCTTCTGTTCCAGAGTTTTAATCAAAGGAGAAACTACATCGCCGCTCAAGGTATGTTGTATACGATCGTAGGTTAGCGGCTAGTATAAGTTTGATTAAACATTTGACGTGTTTTTTTCAATGTTCAAGGTCATGCTTAAAATCAATAAATCAATACGCAGTAAAGATCTACTTTACTTGTTACTTTGGACAATTGATATTAGAATGTGATTAGAGCTAGCAGAACATATATGGTTAAAACCCAACATAAAGTTAAAACTTAGCTTTAAGGGTGATGGCAATGTTGTTACAATGAAATGATTTTTCAAAATAATTGTTTCAAAACAACGCCATCCGTTTTATGTAGTACAATTTAAATTTGTCTCTGGAGGTAGCTAGTTGAATTCAAAGTGTCTCGTTAATGTTTCTTTTGCAAGCGCCGCCACTGTAGATAATCCCTCCTTTCAGAGATTGATGTTGATGTGTAAATACCGTTGATATAGAAACGTGACAATTGTAGCCCCCACTAAGAAGACCGTGGGGAGACTTCTGGAGAATGATCTGGGAACGTTCCTGCAGCCGGATTGTCATGGTGACTGGTCTCGTAGAAGGATGTAAGGTATATACAAGCACGCCTGATTTAGAACTATGATACACAAGAATTTGAATTTCGGAAGATAGATTTTGTTCCGAACATACTTTAAATAAGTAAACTTACTTGAGACTGGACATTCTGGGGAACCGGAAAAATACACTTTTTTTGGTTAGAATGTGTTAGGTATTGTCAGCATAAATTTCAGGTGACATGTGAACAGTACTGGCCGTCACGGGGCATCCTGAACACAGGTCTCTTCCAGGTGGAACTTGGAGCCATACAAACCCGAGCACACTTTACAGTGAGACATCTGAAGGTCACGTCTTGTACAGTAAGTATCGGCATGACGTCATTGATTATTTAGTCATATTTTATTTGACTTTAAAGAAATATAAAGTGAAAAACCGCTTTCCATGGCTGTAAGAAATTTATAAGTATACAATCCAAATTTTTCATGAACAAGTATTTGTGAATCACTATCGTGTACGTATTCTCGAAAAGATGACAAACAATTTCAAAGGATGTCAAGTGTTCATCTGAAAAAACAATGGAAACATAAAGTAAACGTGAAAGGTAGGAAACTTCATTGAACATCACTTTTGTCACTGATGCGTCAGATTTGGGAATGTGTCTCCCATATCCCTACAATAAAATGTTTGAAAGTTTAACTGAGATTTATCGTGATCACACATCTTTTGAGCAAGACTCGTTCGAAGCTGATTGAAATCTTCGTAGAAAGAGCATACTGCATAGTACCTTGAAACCTTCAAAATGTAAACACCAGTATGTCTAAGTGAGGTGTAACAATCGCAAACAGGATACTTTTTTCATGTATAGACAATTAAAATATCATTTGTAAGTTCTCAAACTGAAGAATTCGTGGAGAGTCCAAACATGTAGGGGATATATATACCAGTTGTCTGAACTTGCCTGTATAACCATGCTGCCATAGCCCTGGCTGGTAATCAAATGAATACGTTAAGAAGTAGGAATTACCTCAAGAAACGTCAGATTTAAATGTCCCAAGTGAAGTGAAAATTAAGCTCAGTGTATAAGATTAAAGTTGATTGGCTATATGAAGAACACTACTTTGGAAGCATATGAGAGTTGTTATATAAACAAACAAACGCGTGAATTTGAATGAATGTGCAATTAGCGCCTGATTTGTTGAACTATGAATGCTAATCCTTTCTATCACAGACAGCAGAAAGTCGGTCAGTTGTCCAGTTCCACTTCACAACCTGGCCTGACCACGGTGTACCTGACACCCTCGCTCTGGTCAACTTCATCTGGCTGGTGAGACAGGCAGCTGCTGAGACAAACGGACCACTACTCGTCCACTGCAGGTAGGCGAACCATCCAAACGTCAGACGGACCACTGCTTGTCCACTGCAGTTAGGCAAACCATCTCAACGTCAGACGGACCAGTGCTCATCCACTGCAGGTAGGCAAACAATAAAAACGTCAGACGGACCACTGCTCGTCCACTGCAGGTAGGCAAACCATGAAAACGTCAGACGCACCACTGCTTGTCCACTACAGGTAGGCAAGCCATAAAAACGTCAGACGGATCACTGCTTGTCCACTGCAGGTAGGCAAACCATCAAAACGTCAGACGGACAACTGCTCATCCACTGCAGGTAGGCAAACAATAAAAACGTCAGACGGACCACTGCTCGTCCACTGCAGGTAGGCAAACAATAAAAGCGTCAGACGGACCACTGCTTGTCCACTGCAGGTAGGCAAACAATAAAAACGTCAAACGGATCACTGCTTGTCCACTGCAGATAGGCAAACAATAAAAACTTCAGACGGACCACTGCTCGTCCACTGCAGACAGGCAAACCATAAAAACGTCAGGCGGACCACTGTTTGTCCACTGCAGGTAGGCAAACCATAAAAACGTCAGACGGATCACTGCTTGTCCACTGCAGGTAGGCAAACCATCAAAACGTCAGACGGACCACTGCTCATCCACTGCAGGTAGGCAAACCATAAAAACGTCAGACGGACCACTGCTCGTCCACTGCAGGTAGGCAAACCATCTAAACGTCAGACGGACCACTGCTCATCCACTGCAGGTAGGCAAACAATAAAAACGTCAGACGGACCACTGCTCGTCCACTGCAGGTAGGCAAACAATCTAAACGTGAGACGGACCACTGCTCATCCACTGCAGGTAGGCAAACAATCAAAACGTCAGACGGACCACTGCTCATCCACTGCAGGTAGGCAAACAAGAAAAACGTCAGACGGACCACTGCTCGTCCACTGCAGGTAGGCAAACAGTCTAAACGTGAGACGGACCACTGCTCATCCACTGCAGGTAGGCAAACCATCAAAACGTCAGACGGACCATTGCTCGTCTAATGCAGGTAGGCAAACCATCAAAACGTCAGACGGACCACTGCTCATCCACTGCAGGTAGGCAAACAATAAAAACGTCAGACGGACCACTGCTCGTCCACTGAGGGTAGGCAAGCCATCAAAACGTCAGACGGACCACTGCTTGTCCAATGCAGGTAGGCAAACCATCTAAACGTCAGACGGACCACTGCTCATCCACTGCAGGTAGGCAAACAATAAAAACGTCAGACGGACCACTGCTCGTCCACTGCAGGTAGGCAAACCATAAAAACGTCAGACGGACCACTGCTCGTCCACTGCAGGTAGGCAAACCATAAAAACGTCAGGCGGACCACTGCTCGCCCACTGCAGGTAGGCAAACCATCAAAACGTCAGACGGACCACTGCTCATCCACTGCAGGTAGGCAAACAATAAAAACTTCAGACGGACCACTGCTTGTCCACTGCAGGTAGGCAAACCATAAAAACGTCAGACGGACCACTGCTCGTCCACTGCAGGTAGGCAAACCATAAAAACGTCAGACGGACCACTGCTCGTCCACTGCAGGTAGGCAAACAATCTAAACGTCAGACGGACCACTGCTCATCCACTGCAGGTAGGCAAACCATCAAAACGTCAGACGGACCACTGTTCGTCCACTGCAGGTAGGCAAACCATCAAAACGTCAGACGGACCACTGCTCATCCACTGCAGGTAGGCAAACAATAAAAACGTCAGACGGACCACTGCTCGTCCACTGAGGGTAGGCAAACAATAAACGTCAGACGGACCACTGCTCATCCACTGCAGGTAGGCAAACAAGAAAAACGTCAGACGGACCACTGCTCGTCCACTGCAGGTAGGCAAACCATCTAAACGTCAGACGGACCACTGCTCATCCACTGCAGGTAGGCAAACAATAACAACGTCAGACGGACCACTGCTCGTCCACTGCAGGTAGGCAAACCATCAAAACGTCAGACGGACCACTGCTTGTCCACTGCAGGTAGGCAAACCATCAAAACGTCAGACGGACCACTGCTCGTCCACTACAGGTAGGCAAACCATCAAAACGTCAGACGGTCCACTGGTCGTCCACTGCAGATACGCAAACAATAAAAACGTCAGACGGACCACTGCTCGTCCACTGCAGACAGGCAAACCATAAAAACGTCAGACGGTCCACTGCTTGTCCACTGCAGGTAGGCAAACCATCTAAACGTCAGACGCACCACTGCTCGTCCACTTCAGGTAGGCAAACCATAAAAACGTCAGACGGATCACTGCTTGTCCACTGCAGGTAGGCAAACCATCTAAACGTCAGACGGACCACTGCTCATCCACTGCAGGTAGGCAAACCATAAAAACGTCAGACGGACCACTGCTCGTCCACTGCAGGTAGGCAAACCATCAAAACGTCAGACGGACCACTGCTCGTCCACTGCAGGTAGGCAAGCCATCAAAACGTCAGACGCACCACTGCTCGTCCACTGCAGGTAGGCAAACCATCAAAACGTCAGACGGATCACTGCTTGTCCACTGCAGGTAGGCAAACCATCTAAACGTCAGACGGACCACTGCTCATCCACTGCAGGTAGGCAAACCATAAAAACGTCAGACGGACCACTGCTTGTCCACTGCAGGTAGGCAAACCATCAAAACGTCAGACGGACCACTGCTCGTCCACTGCAGGTAGGCAAGCTATCAAAACGTCAGACGGACCACTGCTCGTCCACTGCAGGTAGGCAAACCATCAAAACGTCAGACGGATTAACATGTCAATCATATATATGTCATAGGACGAGGGGCGATGAAAAACTATGTAGAATCACCAGGAAAACGATGATAATGCAGTTATCATCATGTTCTATTTTTCTACATATTACCTGTCAAGCTCAAGCAATTTGGTTTGGCTATGTTCCAGTCTCACGATCCCCATTTTGTGTGACCTTTTATCTTGATACCCTCAAAAAAACAAAAAACTACAAGAAATGCATCAAACACCTCAGGAAACAAAGTATGCAAGAAATATTTTGTGTGTTTGAAATTGATAGAAGGCCCCTAGAATCACACTTAGATATTAAAGTTCATAAACAAGCAATTTAAAATTGCAATCGCTTGTTAAAGTGATTCCACCCTTCATGTTGACTGAAAGAGCTTGTTTTGGAGACACTAGCCATCCCCTTTCAGATGACGTAATCATAAAAACATAACTTATTCTAATGTTTTCACTTATTCATACATGATGCCAAGGGTTCAAACTAAACACTGAATGGTCACACAAGTGTCAGCTGACAATATATTGTAAACAGTACCAGCTTGAATATCTGGACACAATGTTTAAGGAAGATTGAAATTGGGGTGTCCTTAAACAACAGCCCTCGACAAAAATCTTTGACTGTTAATTATGAAGGGAAGTCATCCAATACTATACTGAACATATCTTATATGATATACTCTGAGGGCATACCATTATCCAAGAGGTACCAAATGACAGATCGTTTTTCAATTTCTGCAGTTTTGTTAGAAATATTATGCCCCAATATGTTGTGATGACTAATGACTCGTTAACCACATTACCTACATATGTGAAATATGACTTTGCTAAAGATTCCTTTATAATAAAATGAAAGCTTTTCAAACATTGGACATCGAGAATACAGTTAGTCTACGTACTTTTTGATCGACCAACGTAAATCCCAGGAATGATTCAATTTCATTTTCAGCCGATTACACAACTATAACATGTATAAAACAGTGAATATGACTTTGGAAACTATATCATATTATGTAGCAAATATATTCCCTTTCATCTATTTTACTTACCAAAATGAAAGTGAATTGCTGTGAACTAATGCATAAAGAGCATGGCGTATACTTTTCATTGACAACTTTAGGCCAGCTCCGGTAGAGGAAGTACATCAACTTAACTAGATATTCATAGCCTCCCAAAATGTCGGTATTGGAGGTTCAGACGTGTCCTCTCGTGTGTATTTTCAGCCTCGGAATGTTTATTCTCAGATGTTCAGATATGTATGCATTCTTTCAGCGCCGGTATCGGACGTACAGGCACATACATCGCCGTTGACTCCCTGATAGACCAGGCCCGAGGGGAGGGGGTGGTGGATGTCCTGGGGTATGTGTCAACCATGAGGGATCAGAGGAAGAACATGATACAGACTCCGGTAGGTGGAGTGTAGATGTCTGGACACTGATGGGTGAGCAATATCACAGCCATACACAGCCATGGAAACAAGGTCATCAGTAAATTCTGTTTAAAATATATGTCGAGAAAGGACAGTAAAACCAACTAGACTATCACAAAATACCTTAACTTTAGAGGACGATACAATATAAAAACAGGCTATAGATCGCCAACAACTGAGCACACTGATGGAAAACGTTAGGAGAGACTGAATAACAAGTTTTATGTTGATACAATGTTTCAATATTTGTTAAATTTTTTTATCAAAAGTTTAATTTGTGAATGTACCTTATTCGTTAGTACATGTATTATTTGCTGTTTTGGTAAGTGATATATCCTACATTCTCAGGTATTACTCACTGTTCAAACTGGATGGCTTTGCATTTCTTCTTTCCATATTTACCTATGCAGCCAAATTGCACGATCTTGGTAAAGCTAAACTCCCTATTTTGAAAAGTACGGAGGTAAATATGCCGTTTATGCTAGCATAAATGCTGGATAACACTTTCGCTGGACACGCTTTTCGCCTTAGTCTCGGGTTTTAAGTGCGCTTCAAACAAAATATGTATCTAGTTTGGATACCTTTTCCATCATTGCGTATTGAGATGATAATCATATATTAACTGGAATTTCGCAAGGCTTTCTAACGTGTATGCTGAGACATGGGAAGCTTATTCCTTAACTTAAGGTGTGCACAAAAGGTAACTTTTAATCATTGAAACTAGAATTATGTGGCTTATATATAATCCTAATTAGATTTCAGATGAGACACTTCCACAGTCCCATATCTTTAATTAGGCTTGTGAGTACGTTGGGATTTACGCCATTTTAAGCTATATTCCAGCAATATCACACTAGAAATGGACTTCACACATTGTACCCATGTGGGGAATCGAACCCGGGCCTTCGGCATGAGGAGCGAACCCTTTAACCACTAGGCTACCTCACCGCCCCAAATTAGGCTTGTATATTTTCCACAGGAGCAGTATCAGTGTGTCTTCCATTGCCTATTGGAGATGACAAAATATGGCAACACCAGCATGGACGTTGACAGCTTCATCAATTGCTATCTCAACAGTGGTATGGACACTACAGTGGACGGAAGGACTTTCAGGCAGATGTCAGAGGTCGGTTTACAGAGAACATAATACATCGTTCTTTCAGTTATCAGTATACCTAGTTCTGTGTATGCCATTATAAATTTCCCATTCTCTCACTTCTGTGTAACGGAGCCACTAAATAAGTATTTGAGACGGGATTTCTTTGTAAATTATCTTTGCATATGGTACATTAGATATGGTACATTACATATATGGTACAGAAACCGTACCGTAGTATTTATGATTGGTTACGGGTCATCCTTTACCTGCAACAAAACCTTCAAGCAAGAGCAGGTACCGAGACCTGATAGTTGGTCGAATTTGAAATCTTGTTTGGGTCGATAGAACAAGTAATTGTAGTTGTTTGGGTCATCTGAGACTCCCTGTCATTGTGTGAGTGTGTGCTCCAGTTTCAGTTATTTACAAGTTGCAATTACAAAAAAAACCGGTGTACACTAATTCACCCACCTATGCTGTATTTATGTTTAGGTTGTTCTGCCAATTCACTTTGCCCCAATAGCATTCGTAAAGTATTAAGACATCATTTGTACAAACGTTTGTCTTGTTGTGATATCTATTTCAAGTAACATCTATTTCTTCTTCTGTGTCAGTTTTTTTTCAAAATAAATCATAACACTACTGGTGTGAATCAATTGATTATTTGTCCATTCGATGTGAGTAAACGATGTGTTACTGCCTCATCCAATCAACATAAACCAATGCACATTAATAAAATTCACGTCAAAGAATGTATACACTGTATGATATTTGATTCTCTGATCGATTTTGTTGCAGATGCTTACAAATCAACAAAACGATGGTAAGTAGATACATCGTGTACTAAATATCGATGACAATGTAAACATCTTGAACGATATGTAGCTAGATCAGATTACCTTTTCCTTACAAATACGTATTAGTGGAATGATCGAAACATTAAATGTTGCAGATTGTCCCTCCCGACACAGGATGTTGGTGGATGGTAATCCTGACTTCATTGTCCGAGTGGGTCCGGTAGGTGGACAGAATTTCCTTGACGTGGACTGATGGTTTAAATTAAATATTATATGAAACGAATACGAACGGAACGAGTGTTATAATGTACACGTGGTTTGACAACCATATCAGCATCAGACAATCTATATTTGAGCATGCAAGTATCGTTGAAATGGTTACTGAAATTTTGAAATCTTTCTCTCTCCTCTCCTGTTAAGTTATACCTGCGTAAAGATCTAAAAAAACACTCGTAGGTGATCAACCTTCTAAGAATTTTCCAAACACAATACATATAATAGATATGCCGATTTTTAAGTAAATAAGATATGGCGTAAAAATGATTCGGTTTTATATTTATATCTACTTTGTTTTGAAATTTCGATTTGAACTAAACTGAACTCAAATATTCCCTCGATAGTTCTTTTCCAGAAAAGTAATAATGTGTGAAATGTCCACAATAATAGAGTAGCACGGCATATGATATTTTCCGTTCGTGACTTCCCGTGTATCATATATAATTGTTAAGAAATTTCACCAAAATCAAGAACATAATTGGAAACTAAAACTTTACCTTTTCATTTTGCATTTGAGAAGTATCGATCATTCACGTGTTTTAGTCTATGACCTATGTGAGCGGGTACCTTCAAGCGGTTGCCCCGCCAGCTGGGTTGGTGAAGCTGCTGTGGAAGCTGGTGGAAGAGAACAACGTCCACAACATTGTTGTCGTCACCCCACTGGAGGTATCTATTTGACAGCACTTGTGTTTCTTTCTGTCTTTCAGTATGCCAACCCTGGGGCAGGATGCGCTTGCAACACGCATCGCTGGCAACACCGCAGTTTGATACAATAATGATTCTTAATCATATGCCAAAGAGAATCTGCAGTGACCATGTATGATAATGGCAGTTAACTTATTCAATTCTATTTTCTGTCAATAATATTGATGCAAAACAGTATTCATGTTCGCATAGAAATATGTTCGCATGTTCAAATAAAAGCTGTTCATGTTTAAACTAACAATAGATATAATCTCTGTATCCTCTATACAAACATTAATCCTTGTCAAATGTGTTCTTAACGACATGGGGCGGTGGGGTAACCAAGTTGTTCAGCGTTCGCGCATAACGCCGACAACCCGGGTTCGATTCCCCACATGCGTAAAATGTGTGAAACCCATTTCTGGTGTACCCCGCTGTTTTATTGCTGGCCGATTGCTAAAAGAGGCGTTAAACTAAACTCACTCACTCAGCATGGTATATTACCAGTGAAGATCCGGGTCATCAGCAACCCATGCTTGTTGTAAAAGGCGACTAACGGGATCGGGTGGTCAGGCTTGCTGGCTTGGTTGACACGTGTCATCGTATCCCAATTGTGTAGATCGATGCTCATACTGTTGATCGCTGGACTCGGTTATTTACAGACCGCCGCCATATAGCTGAAATATTGCTGAGCGCGGCGTAAAACAACAACCCAATCAACCAACCAACATAACGACATATAAATATTGTACACCTACGTAATTGTAACAGCAGGGAAGTTATAACGCCTTGTTGCAAATATAAAATTATATAGTTTTGCGTAAATATGTAAACCAGTGTATTTTTCTTATCTCACTGACAATTTTGCTTATTCCCAGGCTGATGTTGCTGGAAAAGAGAACGAGGAGAAGAAGTATGGTGATGTGACCATAAAAACGACCAGTCAGATCAACCTTACTTCAGGCCTCATTCTTGTGAATTTAAAACTACAAACAAAGGCGAGAGTTCATACTTTAAACCGTTTGTATTTTGCATGTAATTTGCAAAATCACCCCCCCCCCAAAAAAAAAACAACAACTACAAACACACACACCACCCCCACCCTCCCCCACACACACACACACCACCCCAGAAAAGAAAACCCAACCAATAACAACAAACAATAAACAAAGCAAATACAGAACATAAAACAAAACAACAAAAAAACAAAAGAAAAACACTAGAAACGCAAAAGTAGCAACATTGGAGGCAATTTTGCTTATATTTATACAAAATGAACACAAAATATGAATTTCTTATTTGTGCATGTATCGGCATTGACATGGACCTCACACTGACATCATCTTCCCTCAGACTGACCTGATGAAAGTGGGTTAAACCCAATGCGCTGATACTCTTGTTTCGTGTTTTGTCCATTAAGAAGTTTTGATTTCTGTCACAGAACTCAAAAATCTCCCGATCAGTGAAGATGCTGCAGATACCTGGTCAAATCTCTATTGAACACCTTGGGGCCCTAATTCTAGGCAACCCCCACCTCCACCACCTGTCATGTCAGCCATACCCTACTGTTGTGCTGCACAGGTAAATTTTACATTATACATTTTGGCAAAAAAAATTCTTCCAAAGATCAAATACTACTGATACGATTTTTTCATGAAAAATGATCTGGTTTGAATCAGTGTCGAATTGGTATAACTGAAATATTGTTCAAAACATGATTATATAGGTTACGGTGTGTTTTCAGAGAGGCTGACCGAAAGACTGCTGTGTCTCTTGGCATCATGGGAAACATTCTCTGTGGCATCCTTGATGATCATCGCGTGGACGTCGTCGGGCATGTCAGAACATTCCTCCAAAGTTGTCCTGGCTTTCATCTTACAAGGGTGTGTGTTTACTCCTATATTGTCGCCAGTTCTGATATTGTCGGGTATTTAACCGGTCAGCAATATCCCAACTGTAAGTCAATATTCCAAGTCTGACCAAATCTAACAAGTGATTGATATTAAGAGCAACGATCTATGCCCTCGGTACTGACATGTAATCAGCCATCTCTCCGAGACTGACAACTTCAACCCCAAATTTCTCAAAGTTTGAACAGTGGCAAAACCTCAATCCAGTCTCATGTGATGAGGTTACACATTTGCTTCTAAATATATGTAAACTGTTGGTTGGTCCCTTATCAATGTGGCAATCCGAACACAGAATATATCAGTCAAAGCTTCAATCGAAGCAACATCCGCAATCCGATATCATGGTGTGAGGCTTCCAATGTTAACCGTTGAATGGGTGATACATCTCCAATATTTTCACCGGACTTTGAATGATTAGTTACCCTATTTGAAAAATGCACACGCCTTTCTCTGATTGATATCACCCATCACCCGCCTATGAGAGTAACGTCCTAGTAAAGAAACATGGATCCACACATCAATGTTTCTAGAGTATTACTTCACTCTGTCCAGTTGATACAAATGTAATATAAATAGGGGTTTCATCTGCTACCGAGTTGATTATGTAAGCAAACCATTCGTGGATGATGATTTCTTCGTAGATGATCTCCTTTAGTTGGTATTTCTTTGGTGTTTAACTCCCCAGTCAGCAATGATCTACCTATGTCACGGTCTGATTTATATTATGAGCTTGACACACTGCCGGGGTTATCTGACACTTTATGTTTAATCTATCATCAGGCGCAGTAAGTGCCAGTCTCCCTTTACTACCACCATCGGTTGATACACATATATTCTTATCCACCATACCCGCTTGGGCTCAAAGCGTTTTGATTTGCTTTGATAATTCCACGAAGTAGTTGCTGTTGCAGGATGATGTCCGGTTGCTGTTTGACTTCAGCCGTCAATGTGGGCTGATGGAGGCGGCGGCAGGCAACTACACTAATCTGTGACAGTGGACAGTTTCTGCGTACAGCTGGAAGTTATCACATAATGACCCTTAATATTTCTTATTCACTGGTACAACTGTTTATTTTCACAATGTAACCTTCTTAGTTTTTCATTTTATTGCATTGTATTTTACTTCGTTGCAATGCTGTTGCATATGTCATATGTTCGATTTTTCTATTTGTACATATTAATTGAGACAATAAGTTAGGATACCTTAACATGCGCTATCTGAATTAGCTGGTGTTCTTAAAGACAACAACCTACACATGTTCTTGACATTTGTGGCAAGCAGTTTGAATGTGGGGGAATGAGAGTCGAGGATAATGGAGTTCCAGAGGATACAATGATTATTTGTATGTGTTACTCCAAACCCATAATGCCATCAGTTATTTAGGTTAAGTGTGTCTAACAAACAGCAATTAAGAATACTGTTTTCAAAATGCACCTACCATGACACGGTCTTGTAGAAATTACACATAATTAGGAACAATTGTTTGCAAATGATGTAGCGTTTGTCTCCCTTTTAAATAATTCATAACTAGCTTACAGAAACGAACTCAATCATATTTCATATTAATCAATACATTTTCAAATTTGGTCAAACAACATCACTTTGTATCAAAAGCAAATAAAACCTAAGATATGATTATTGATATCTGAGGAAAGCTTACTTTACGAGCTGCAAAATTTTGAACGAACTTTTCCTATTTTCTTTCCATCGAATTTAATTTCCATCGATATTAAAAAAGAAACAGGTCTCGCCATTCATTTACCCATGTCAGTATCAGAGTGTTTAATAACAGTTCTCTCTTACCCTATAAATGTTGCTCTTATATCTTAAAGGCACCATGTCACACTTCGCTAAAAATAAATAATGCAAGTGTCTCAATAACACTAACCATCAGCCCTCAGGGAAGCTACCATATAATTCATTACAATAAACATTACGTAGCTAGATTACATTAATAAATTTAAAAAGTTCGAATGAATTAATGCCCTCAACAGACCGTACTTTCTTTCAAGCGAACCCCATAGAGTTATCTCCCTTGGAACGCTCTTTACGAATACCCTACGCACAATTTGTGATTGAAACCAGTTTGGCCAACACATCCATCACAGCATGCAACAGTTGCTGATGTACGGAGCAGTTATTTACATTCCATATATGGCAAGTGTTCTCTGTTTGGAAGCTGTTAACCTGGAAGTTTCAAGTATCGGTTTCAGGCAAGTCGTAAAGGATAATAAGTATTTTATTGCAACTATAGGAATTTAAAGCGAGTGCATATGCCCCAATATAATAATATAAGCGAAACTATTGTCGAGAATGTGTTACATTGTGCCTTTACCTCCGATACCTTTTGTAATGACCTTTTTAAGTGCTGTACATTTATATTAGCCAAAGTAGTATCTGAGCTATTAATAATAGCATACGTATAGTTTAACAGTTGTGTCTTATTGCCCATTTTTCAGACTGTTTCTCTCACTTTTCTCTTAGTTTTAGAGCATGTTCCGTAGTGCTCTACAAAACAGTAAATGCTTAACTTCATTCGTATGTGTAGTTTGTTGTATTTTATTGCTTCCTGTTATATTTTCACTCACGATGTAGCCAGAATTGTCATTGGAAAATAAAGTTTCTTCTAATCTGATCTGCAACTTATTGTGAATAGCCTAAACAGTGTAAGTTTATATTCTTAACAGGTAACTGATTACCTTTGGCTACAGAGCCATGCATGAAGATCTGAGATAGAAAGGACATTCAACAACTTATGCTTGACGTAAGATGGTCAGGCTCGCTGTCGTGCTTGACACATGTCAACGTTCCCCAATTGTGTCTACAGATCGATCATGCTATTATCTCTGGCTTGTCTGGTCAAAACTCGGCCATTCATAGACCGCCGCCATATACAGTATACTTTGGTTATAATGCCAGCGTTTGTCCAGGAGAAAATATGGCATTATATCCAGGGTGGCATTATAACCAGGTAGGACAGTATGCAATGAACAAGGTGGTCGAGGTGATGCCTCACCTCATGAGACTTGTGTGACTAAATGATCACAGCGTCTTGGGGATGCAGGTGACTTCTTCTTGTTGGTTGCAGGAAGTGTATTGTCACATGTTTTATCCTATCTTGGATTACATGGCTACTGAAATCTAAGCATTAATGAGTTTGGTCAATTGATTTGAGTCATATCTATTAACTAATTATGGCATGTATACTACCTGCAGCCAGTGTAATTGACATTTAAACCAAACGAAAATGACATTTTGTTCCCCAAATAATTGGCATACGGCGTTATATCCAGTTGGCATTATAACCAAGGTATATTTTAGGCAGGAAATCCGTTCTGGCAAAAAAAAGAGCAAAATATCCAGGGTGTCATTATAACCAGGGTCATTATAACCAGGGTGCACTGTAACTGGAATACTGTAGTGTAGATTTTACAACCAACCAACCAGCCAATCTTTGGCTTCGTGGGTTACATTTTTTTCCTTCGTACTCAAATGTACTTGTATAACATAAGCTGACAGCTGTTTAGTTTTGTGTTTCCGTTCAAACAATGGGTACATCAGAGACTACCGGGAATTTAACACATCCTATCCGACACATCCTGGTTTATAAAACTGATACATATAATGTAAACCAGAATGCCGTTGTACAAAACAACCTTAGCGCAAAGACCGCTTTGTACTAAGGCACCCAGGTCCATGCTGTTCGACCGTGAATTCAACATGTACACGTTCGAGACAAGGCAATCGAATGTAGGTTCAGGAAGAACGCCTAATTTGAATGAAATAAAAAAAAGGTATAATTGTTTTTATTTCCGCGGTATGATGGAGGCCTTACATAATGGAGTCAGGATGAAACACAATGTCAAAAGACTGACACCATGAGCATCGTTTTGTACACTTGGAATACGATGACATGTTTGCGAGCCTGACGCCAGTTCGCGCCTCTGATGACATGCGTGGGATACCGATGGTCAAGCCAAGTCCCGGACTTCACGAAGTGCTGTGCATTAGCATTTAATAATAGTGTACAGTCCTAACAAAGTCCTAGTCCATCTAGGAGTGAGTTTAGTTTTACGCCGCACTCAGCAATATTCCTGTTATATGGCGGCGGTCTGTAAATAATCGAATCTGTACCAGACAATCCAGTGATCATCAGCATGAACATCGATCTACGGAAATGGGATACGATGACATGTGTCAACCCAGTCAACGAGCCTGACCACCCGATCGAATTAGTCGCCTTTTACGACAAGCATGGGTTACTGAAGATCAATTCTAACCCGGTCGTATCCGTCTAGAGAATGATATGTCAGATATGTAGACTACCGTTGATTCTTTGGCGAAGTAGTGTCCATGAAACATTCGTCCTTGGAAATGAAGATATATTGTACTCGTGTCTAGCTATGCGTTAGCTGCATCCATTCACATGGCCAGCTTAACATGAAGGACATGTCTGTAATGACATCTGCTGAATTTGCTTTACTTTGCTTTTATGTTATTGCAAGCAAAACGTCAAAATGAGAAGCATGTTGCGAAATCCTTCATATACGACATTCCCAGGAAATTCTGCTTTGTCCCATGAAATTAACTTTTCTGTCAACACAGTTATAGGATATTTAAATCTTCGTCCTGGTCTGTGCGGCAGAGTGTTACAATGGCCGTGAGTGACGGTGTTGTGCTTTTGCTTGCCAGTTTCAGCCTCGTTTCATGTGAGTATTTTCTTTGTGCAGGTGTAGAAGCGCCAGCTCTTGTAGTTAGAATTTTCTTATATATCCTCGACTATGCCATGTATACCGTATACATGTATATCAACTTTATGCCGTATAGGACCACTGATAGATATGATGAGTTTACTGACAGCATGGGGGTCCACTGGTCCGTATATTCAGATACAAGTTACAGCGTATAACATAATAAAGCGCCTGAAATATATATTATACATGTGACTGTAGAAAACGTGATAGTAATTTAAATCCTAAGAATACATACTTTGCAAGCAGTGATACATTAGATGCGATCAATTGTTGAAATTGTATTTGTGAAGGAAATGAATAGTAATATGCAGGAATGATAGAGCGTCCAAGACCATTATAAAATGGACATTCAAGACAAAAGTGGTATTCTGATTCTATGTTCCTAACTACACAAAAGAACATAGCCTGTCTTCTCTATTTAAACGTATTTTTCAACCTTCTTGGATTAATAACTTATGACTAGAGCAGCGGAGATATGAAAGGGCAGTACGATAAACGACATATAAACTTCAAGGTTTGCCTCATGTTTTATTGAACGGTACAAAGTTTATAAATTTAGTTTTTAAACTTATGCAGACCTTCAATCCAGCGTTGCTTATCTGTATCTATACATACAGGACCACTATACAGCAGAGGCAGAACACTGATGTTGACTTGAAGCTCGTCACCACCAGTTATTACTTCCCGTTTGACTACATCGCCAGCCTTGTTATTGTGTGGATGTCAGTCATGACAAGAAACGCTCTGATTATTAGAGAATAGGTGATAGGGGTTTAGGTTTGTATTTAAATACATATGACCTAGGCCAAGGGACCAATAAATACCGGCTGCGCTTCTGTCTCCCATAATGTTTGTTTTTAACCCAAGTGTGAAGGCTGAAACAGTGTGTCTATACTATGTTGGTTCATAAAACCGGGTGTGAAGGCTGTGACACTGCGGCTCCACCACGTTCCTTTAAACACCTTAGTGTGAATGATGTGAAAGCATGTCTCCATTGCATTTGCTTAAACATCCTAGTATGAAAGCTGTGACAGTGTGTCTCCTCCTCGTTTGTTTAAAACCCGTGTGTGATGGCTGTGACAGTGTGTCTCCACAATGTTAGTTCCTAAACACGTGTGTGATGGCTGTGACAGTGTATTTCCATTATGATGATTCCTAAACCCGAGTGTGAAGGCTGTGACAGTGTGTCTCCACTACGTGTGTTGAAAAATCCGTGTGTTCTATTCCTAAACCCGGAAGTGACGGCTGTGACTGTGTGTCTCCACTATGTTTGTTTATGAACTCGAGCGTAAAGGCTGTAAAAGTGTGTCTCCACTCCCTTTGTATAAAATCCCGATCGTGAAGGCTGTGCCAGTGTGTTTTCACTATGTTGGTTCCTAATCCCGGAAGTGGCGGCTGTGGCTGTGGCTTCACTACGTTTGTTTATGAACCCGAGTGTGAAGGCTGTCAGGTTTACTCCCATAACGCAGACCTCCCAAAACGCAGACCTTCCTAAATGCAGATAAAAATAGCACACTAATTAATTGGGTCATGCTGGTCACCCCTAATTAATGAATGGCCTGGTCTACAATTTGATAAAGATGGAGAAAAACAATTGACTAAGTGAACATCATTGTTTAACACCAGTGGAACAATCAAAAATATTTTTCCAAGGATACCATTTTTTAAAAGAAGAAAAAGTAATTTATCGAAAAACCATATCGAACGCTTTCTTGAAATCCACGAAAGCACAGTGGAATCTGCATTTTCTTCGAGTTATATGCCCATGAACAATGGATTGAAGAATAATTTACACAAAGTGTCCAATAACGATATAGTTATAAATATAGTTTCTAGGTTCATTATTGCTTTCCTTTTTATGTAGAGGGTAATGTCCGAGTAACTCTCCATTCCTTAAAAATAATGGAGCCGAGGCCCCGGAGACTCGTGAGTTACGAGGATATTACCCTACTTAAATTACATTCAAAGTTTTGGGAATATTTCTGTTATCAAAATTAAATGTCAAAATGACAAAATGAAGGCTTTAATTTGAAACTGATACACATCGCTCCATTCCTGAAAAGTAATGGAGCGAGCAGACAATGTAATGACGTCACAAATGTTATTTAAATATATATACTATAATAGAGGTAGTCCATGCAGCTTGGAAATAACCTTTACATAATATTTGTGAAAAAAATAAAGCAAGGTACTGGCTAGCGAACAGTTATCGCGGCGTAACAGTTAATGCCAATACATCAGTATCACACGTGTGCAGTTCCGGTCAATTACAATTCCGGTATTTTTTCCCATGGTATTCGACAACAATAAAGGACAGCAAACGAAAATTCTTCACGGCAAGTAACATGAGAAAAAAATTAAAGATAAAGTTATGAACCCTATAAAAAATTAACTTAGTCGGGGGATGTCCCCCGACATATATAAAAGCAAGTTGATGTTCACAAGTCATTAATTGTTTCATTCCCTATCAATCTACTGTAAAATAAACACTCAAATAGTCACACAATCAATTATTAGAGGTTACTGTATGATATAAATATATATTATTTCATGAATGGCATGATAAATTCTGAATGGCGATAACTGTTACAGTTAGTTGTGAGGAAACATCTATTTATACTGCCATGATTCCCTTCCGCCGCGTTATATAAAAGCACGATCGGCGGCAGTGAACGGGTTGGACACATCGATGAATAGCTAATTAAGTAACATGATTAATTCTGTTTCATTAATTTAACGAACGACGGAGTAATTTTGCAAATACCGCTAAAATATGGCGATAACTGTTCTCTAGCCACTAGGGTGCAATCATATCCTTTATTTTCTTTAAAAATTCTGTTGGAATACCGTCGTCTCCTAGCTACTTATTCAGTATAGCATCGTCTGTTGCAGATATACTTTCTGCAATTGTTATGTAATAAGACAGTTCATCATTTACACAATCAGAATAATGTTCATTTTCAGGCATATAGTTTCCAATATAAGCATTCCACTCATCACGTGATACATGATTTGATAAATCTATAAAATATGTATACCATGTTTCTGGTAAAATATTATTCTTATCAGATCGCTTAGATGAATATCTTTGAAAAACCTGTACATATTATTCATGAAATATATATTGACGAAATAAAGGATCACTTGCTAGATTGTCAAAACTCGTTACGTGGGTGATACCATTTCTCTTAATCAAGGGTACATCTTACTAATCGCGGATGCAACTAACTATAACAAGTGGTGTTTTAACGGGTCTGCGTTTTGCGAGGATACCGGCTGTGACAGTGTGTGTCCACTATGATAGTTCCTAAACCATATCGTGAAAGCTATGACAGTGTGTCTCCACAATGCTAGTTCCTAAACCCTATCGTGAAGGCTGTGAGAGTGTGTCTCCACAATGTTAGTTCCTAAACCCTATCGTGAAGGCTGTGAGAGTGTGTTTCCACAATGTTAGATCCTAAACCGTATCGTGAAGGCTGTGACAGTGTGTCTCCACAATGTTAGTTCCTAAACCCGAATGTGAAGGCTGTGAGAGTGTGTCTCCACAATGTTAGTTCCTAAACCGTATCGTGAAGGCTGTGAGAGTGTGTTTCCACAATGTTAGATCCTAAACCCTATCGTGAAGGCTGTGAGAGTGTGTCTCCACAATGTTAGTTCCTAAACCCGAGTGTGAAGACTGTGACAGTGTGTGTCCACAATATTAGCTCCTAAACCCTATCGTGAAGGCTGTGACAGTGTGTCTCCACAATGTTAGTTCCTAAACCCGAGTGTGAAGGCTGTGAGAGCGTGTCTCCACACGAGTATGAAGGCTGTGACTGTGTGTCTCCACTACGTTTCAGTAACATAATATTTCAAACATGGGTAGCTCATTCGGGCATTGTTTTCATATTCAAATGTAAATGATCACACAGAATAAATGAATAAATGGTGAGAGGTTCAGACATTATTCACATATAAATAGTATATGATGTTTAGCATGAGTATATTCATCATGGAAACTATGACAAAAACAATAAATAGATTAATAAAAATCTCTGTCAACATGTTTATGTTCTGAACGCCCTACATAAACTACTGAAAAAAGAAACGCATAGCACAGATTTTCAGGTCTTGTCTCTTTAGGATGAATCGCAAACATTAGGTACTTTAACATTTTGGTAACTTATACCTCCTTGACCCCTTTCCGAGTTTGTATCTCTAAGTGCAGAAAACCATGCCTGAAACTCAACCCAAACTGTTTTTTAGGAATAAATGTCACATAAGACACGGGTTTGTCGGACACGTGAAAGTAATGACTAGACTTACTGAGGCTTACCGGAGTAATGCGATTGGATATTTTGGAGGCTTGTGAATCACAATCAGCGGCGCCTACATGTATCCCAGAACACAATAGGAAGACTGTGGCATCGCTTTCAACAGCATGGGACCACACGGGATATACCGCGCTCCGGAAGATCACGCGTCACCACGCCCGCCCGAGACAGATTCACCCGTTTACGGTATTTACGTGACAGATTCCTTACGCCATCCTCTACCACAACCTCACGTACGACGGCAACTGTGTGAGTGAGTGAGTTAAGATTTACAGTCACATCGGCAATATTTCAGTCATATCGTGTCTAAAACAAGTTTGGAATTCACCATAAATGCATGTAAATTATATTAAAAAACTGTCATCGAAGGACAGCAAAAAACAACTAGAATATCACAGTATCAAGAAATAAAACTAGCAGTTCTCTCTAAAATGGCTATAGGTCACCAACAACTGCGGCAACGGTATGTCAACCATCGGCCATGGCCAATGCAGAGACGAAGAACAGTCATTTTTAGTGACGAGTCACGGTTTATACTGAGACGTCCAGACGGGAGATCACCCGTGTATGGACGACGTCATGAAAGTTTTTCTGCAATATGTGCGCTGGAAGTCGACAGATTTGGCCCGGGTGGTGTTATGGTGTGTCATCGGGCATTTCATACAGTGGTAGGACAGATCTTCTTAACATTCAGGGCCATCTCACAGCTCGACGTTATTGTGATGAGGTCATCAGGCCACACGTCATTCCGTTCATGAACAGACAAAACGTTATTTTTCAGCATGATAATGCCCGACCACACAGCAAGTTTGACTACGGTGTTCCTGGCACAGAACAACATTCAGGTTCTTCCGTGGCCTTCACGATCACCAGATGTTAACCCAATTGAACACTTGTAGGACGTACTGGGTAGACGTGTGCGTCGACGTCATCCACAGCCACAGACTCTTCCCGATTTGTTTTTGGCGTTGCGAGACGAGTACCAGAACATTCCCAGGCCTGTCATCCGGAATCTGATTCTGTCCATGGGTAGACGGTGTCAGGTTGTGACTGACTCTAATGGTGGTCATAAACGTTACTGGTTTCGTCTGACCTTGACCTTCATTTAGAGTGCGATTTACTGTTTACCTAGTCTAAACTGCTGCTGTAATCATTTCAGTGACGTTGTTCCAGGTGCATGTCATGTGATGCTCATAATTTCACATAAAACACTGACTACAATCTGTGTTATGCGTTTCTTTTTTGAGTAGTATATATGAGTATCCAGTTATGACTTCAGTATGTCAGTTCTCTCTGAATTAACTGTCATAACATGTGTGACTACCACAACCGGAAACACTGAATCAGAGCACGGGCTGTTCTATCGGAACCCACTTCACGTCATTTAGATATATTCAGCACATATACCAAACATGTTCATAATTAAACCCGTAAGTAGGTCAAGGCACTTCGCGAGATCGTAGTACTCCCGGTGACAAACAATGAAAACTCGGTCCAGTCTAGTTAAGTCATAGTTGACGGTCGTGAAATTTAGAACAAGACCTGGTTCTTGAATATACGCTTGTCACCGGAAATCTGGTACCGGAAAGAAGCTGGGCCCCTCTCGCATATCGTAAGTTGGCGCGCAAAGGGAGCCGGGAACCAGCTTAATACCTGGAGCAGCGCCTCGCAGACTTACAGGCCCTAATATCTGACGATACTCAAGAGGTGGGTCGCCATAACCTTCACGACGGCTAAGTCGCTTGGTAGAGTGAACCTGGCAGATATACAGAGTAATATTCTTCCTTGTCAATGTAGAGAGCTGTCATGGTTGTGAAGATGCTTGTGTTTGGCTTCCCGTGAAGTTTGGCATTATTTTCAGTGTGTATCTCATCATCGCAAAGAACTGTGACATGCTGCTTCAGTTCATTTAACATAACCGTATGCTGCATTTGAGAATATGGCTTTTTACCAATACGAAGCATTTACCTGCTGGAAAATAGCACGAAATACTGAAGATGTGTATTTCGCATCTACCTGTTCTCAGGACTAATATTATGTAACATACATTCTACCATACATTTTATCATATTCCTTAAATGTAAGCAAAACTGTTATTTTGTTCTTCTTTTAATTTCATATTCCATACCCAGCTAACAATAGTGATATCATTTTATGGTTAGCGATTCGTTTTTATAACAAAATTTAATCTGTGGTAGCGTAGTTATTGTATTTTCCACGTTTTTTTCACTACATGTACTAACTATCAATGTAAAAATACTGTCAATTTAAACATTAACTCCCTCACGGTATACCAAAATGATTTGGAGAAAGGCGTGGCTAAATTGTCTCAGGGTACGCATTTTACCCATCAGGCCAGAATCTTATGATTGAGGGATAGAGTAACCCATTCCCCACTGTATACATTTATCAGTAATTTCTTCAGAGAGCAAGAAATTGGTAATGTCTGCGTTACACCACGTCCCACAAGTGGCTGACAAGCTGATAAGCCACGATTTAACAGTAACATTTTCAAACCGGGTGTAACTGCCGAAATAGCTCATTGTGTTAGTCCATTATTCCGCAGCTACGTGTATCAGTATCCAACTTAAATACTGATGTCAATATGTACACATCGATAGTAGGTATTCCATCTTCATTGTGGGCTTTCGGCTTTTGACTGTATATGTAATCCTCTTAACGAGGATATTTACAAAAAGAATTCATATTTTATTCCACACTTGCAATAAGAGTCAAATCTCATATACCTGCTGCTAATATAAACCTTTAAGATATAGCTCTCATCCAACTTGTATCACCACCTCCTCAGTAAATTGTAAAACCAGAGGTCGATCTGGCATTAACAGCTCTTCATAAATTTACAAACAAAAATGTCATCAACTGATAAGCACATATGCCTCTTTCAAATCTATATTTCCGGACGGATGCAAGGATGGTGACACAGTTGCCTTGTTCCGCTATCATTGGATCTAAAACAGCATCTTCCAGATTACCTGACAACAGTTCCATTTTCACTGCAGAATGAAATGCCATCTTATCACCCCTTATATATACTGAGTCAAAAAAAGAAACTTCACAAAATGTAATTTGAAAAATAATGAATAATTTTTCTCTGATGATACATCTATGTATCCGAAATGGGATCCCTATCTTTCGACTCTAGAAAAACGTTAGCAAAACCCACTCAAACCCATCCATTCGTCGTGCAAATGACGTTAGTGCCAAATCAGGTTTTGCACGTGCAGTCGATCACGTGATCTTCGCATCGAAGTTTTCTTCATATGCACGTGTTTGCATTGGCCTCAAGAATTGAAAAAACACTTTTAAACCACAGTTGTAACGGTACTTGAATTGTCACGATTGTCAAATGTGCAACGTGAACGTGCCGTTGGCATGTTGCAAGCGGGAAGATCAGTTATTGACGTCGCAAGAGCAATGGGATGCAGCCGTCGTACTGTGTATGACTTGCGAGGTCGTCTACAACAAACTGGCACCACTTCTGATCGCCCAAGGTCGGGTCGTCCACGTGTGACGTCACGAGCAGAAGACCGTCAAATCGTCCTACGTCACCTACGTGACAGATTTCTGCCGGCTACACGAACCAGGGTTGAGATGTTTAGAGGTCGACTGTCCTCACAGACCATTCGAAATCGGTTGCGGGCTGCCAGTCTCCATTCTCGACGTCCACCCAATATTGACGCCGTTTCATCAACGACCCAGAAGGACCCAGGAACTGAATCGAGTCGTCTTTAGCGATGAATCCAGGTTTACCCTCAGATTCGTGGACAGCAGGCATAGAGTCTGGAGACGACGTCGTGAACGGTATGCCCAATGTTGTGTACAGGAAGTCGACAGATTCGGGGGCGGAAGTTGGATGGTGTGGGGTGCTTTCTGTGGGGACAACCGTTCCCGACTTCTGGTCATCCGTGGAAACGTCACAGCTGCTGCTTACCGCGACCAGGTGCTCACCCCTGAACTCGTTCCTTTCATGGCGGCTCATGGCCAAGGTCTACAGTTCCAGCATGATAATGCTCGGCACGAAATTTCCTTCAAAACGCTGAAATCAACGTCATGGACTGGCCATCGAGGTCCCCTGACCTTAATCCAATTGAGCACGTTTGGGATGCACTTGGGAGAAGGCTTCGTGGTCTTAGGAACCAACCTCAGAATTTGCAGGAACTTGGCGCTGCCTTGCAAGAGCAATGGCGCAGAATCCCCAACCACATGTTCACAAGCATCAGGCAGTCGATGAGGAGACGGTGTTTGGCAGTGGTGAATGCGCGGGGCGGCCATACACAATATTGAATTGAGAAATTTCGAATTTATATTCTTGTGACTTGACATTCTGTATTCCCATGTTTTGGAACGGCGGTGTAGCCTAATGGAACTGATTATGGCACTGTCAGTGTATCGAGTACATCACACAGATCTCAGCAATGGAATAATAACAATTTAACTATCTTACCATCTCTTGTTCTTTTATAGTGCCCTGAAGAAAGAATGTGAAGTTTCTTTTTTGACACAGTATATATCAAACAGTCTAAATCTCAACAATGCATACTATTTCCAGATTCTCTTTTACGGTCTCAGGCAATTAATCATATGTCATGTGAACATCCACTCTAAATCGAAATTCTCGAATTATACAATAAGCTTGCAACTGACCAATATGACATGGTCAGCCAAGTTGGTTGGAAGCACTATGGCCGATCCTGCTGCAGAGGCAACACTCAACAAATCTGTGACACCACTTCACATCACAGTAATTTTAAACCTACACTTAGAAGCCACATCAAATATCTAATGCAAAACAACTGGGACACCCAAGTAGATATCAATACATTACATCAAACAAAACCAACTATCGGGCACTCCTGCTTGGGCTTTCAGTCCAGATTTGAAGAGGACATGTCGTATTGGTCATTCGAGATACACTCATGAATATTTATTGAAATGGGGATCCTCCATTTTGTGTCCCCTGTGGTGATCACGGTCAAACATGTCCTGCCTGATTGTGTTGATTTTTTTCATCACAAGTGATAAATATTTCAATGTAAAACAATAAAGAACCTTTTTTGTAAAGTTACATCCCATTTGATATTGTGCTTTTTAAAAGAAAAAAGAAGTTGAAGTAGCGTAAATTTATTGTCCCCCTAAAAGGGTACGTAAGGCCAACTTATTCAAAGTATATTCCAGTCTACCTGTATTTTAACTGCAGAATATTTGTCTAATTTTATTCTCTGGCTAAACTTGCAAAATCACAGTTACTGGGGGAAAGGTATAGGGGGCCATGGAGGAAGCAGAGGTACAAGTACCGTAAGTCCTCATGGCTCCTAGCATGATGACCTTACCTTTATTGCTGATGATCTATAGCCCCTTGTTTACTTTTGTATCGTGATGCAATATTCAGATATTGTTTTGTTCTACCACCAGTTTTAAAACATGTTGTGATATTTTGCTAGTTATTATACTGTCTTCCGATGGCAATTATTATGTAACGTAAGAGTACAACTTGTTGAGGTCACAATATGTCTATAACATTGCCGACATGACATTAAAGTTAACTCACTCACTCATTCACCCACTCACTCAAAGCTGAAAGTTAAATGACTGCATTGAAGGGAGTCAGTGTGTTATTTTTCAACACTTGGCGTAAATGATGCATGTTGGGTGAACAACATACTAGGTTAAACAATGGTGAAGAAATAGTGAACGGTTTTCGAGTTCCGTCTTCGAAAAGAGCACTACCACCAATTCCAGCTAACTCAACTTGTTGCCATGGAAATGCCAAAAATATTTTATTCAGAATCTAAAACTACCAAAAGGCACCAGTACACCACCAGACCAATCTATGTGCCAAGTCTAGTTAGTGAAGAAATAATGAACGGTTTTAGAGTTCACCTCCGAAAAGAGCACAACCACCAATTCCTTGTATTAAGTCAAATTTGTTGCCATGGTGCCACGGAAATGCCAAAAATATTTTATTCAGAATTCCAAAACTACCAAAAGGCACCAGTACACCACCTGATCTATCTATGTGCCAAGTTTGAGGAAGAAATAGTGAACGGTTTTAGAGTTCTGTCTGAAAAGGAGCACTACCACCAATTTCAGGCTAAGCCAAACTTGTTGCCATGGAAACGCTAAAAATATTTTATTCAGAATTCCAAAACTACCAAAAGGCACCAGTACACCACCAGATCTATCTATGTGCCAAGTCTAGTGAAGAAATAGTGAACGGTTTTAGAGTTCCGTTCCGAAAAGTGCACTACCACCAATTTGTGCTAAGTCAAACTTGCTGCCACAGAAACGCCAAAAAATATTGTATTCAGAAATCCAAAACTACCAAAAGGCACCAGTACACCACCAGATCTATCTATGTGCCAAGTTTGGTGAAGAAATAGTGAACGGTTTTAGAGTTCTGGCTCCGAAAAGAGACAATGCATCGCACGGGATTTGGACGCGGGATAACGGAGTCCGCCTGAATACCCCCGCAAACGGCATCATGGGGATAACAAACATGGTTCACTTTATTCATGGAAATTCACGTCACTGCTTTAACAGGGAATGTTATATGCTTCCCTGTCTTTATCAGATTCCGGACAGATATGAACCGTCGGATGTAAACATGCATAGTTCGTGGCGTTTCATAAACAGCAAAGAGTACAACGTAACGGGTTGGAAAGCGCTGCATCCTAACTGGTGTAACTTTTAACATGTGTTTGCAAATAAAAAGATATCTTGATTTTCACAATCCTTGAAACCGAAGGTATGAAGGTTTGATAAACTATCCGTATCTGAGAGACAGTTTTTATATATAAGTAGAGCTAAATGTAAAAGTGATCTATAGAAGAGATACGCACGGGATGGAGACTGCAAAAGGTTACTGTAAAACAGTCCCCAACAACTGGTTATGTGAATGTCTTTAACTTATTCTGTCAGACATAATGAATACAGGCACGTGAGCACTTGTTTGTATTTGATGGTACAAACATTCAAAAATTTGAAAATAGCGAGTATAATAATGTGTGTGCCTCTGGAATGAGTAGGGTTATTTTATTTGTTGTTGGTTGTTTAGCGACACACTCTTTTATGTTCCACATATTTTACAGCGGTTTTAAGAAGTCTAGTCTGGACCACAGTCCAGGAAACCGTATTTCGATCAACATGCATATAACTGTGCCTTTAGTTGCCTATGTCGACAAGCAGAAGTAGTGGAAAAGTTAGTAGTTCATGACAACAATATAGTTACTTCCCAAATCCATGATAAACGGTGAAGCGAGCGACTGAACAATGGAAGGGAGGTACTTTGAATGTGCTGTGGAACTGAGGAATCCTCTGTAAACATGAGGTAACAAATGGAAGGTATTGATTTAAGCGGAGGAATGGGAGAGCAGTAGTTCGTCGTCTGCTTAACGGTTAACCGTCTGCTACGGGTTGATAGGAAACAGTTCGTCTGCTTTAGGACAGTCGTCTGCTGGTTTTAGAGACAATTGTGCGCAACGCTAATCAGCGGTTTACATCATTCTACATGCCTGACCAACGCAACTGTGCTGAAACATGTCTTAACTGGTCAATGACATCATTTTCCAAAAATAAATGACATACAAAATGTTAGTCCCTCGCATAGCTAATCATTCATAGCACAGACCGCCTTCAGTGTCGCATCCACCTGCATCAGGTATCGTGTGAGAAAGTAACATTGTGTAAATATGACGAGTGAAAGAACTGGTTTTTCCTCCTGGAAATCAAAAGTTTAGATTCAATAGTGTAAATGCAGCAACTTACAGTCAACTGTTCTAAAGTAGATTTGGCAAAATATTCCATACTGTTTGAAGGTACTGTTTACATACATGAACTGGATGTATTGTAAAACAAATTCGTAATGTTGAAAAGATTATTGTCATGAGTTAATAAATCATGAAACACAGTGAAAACTGGCGAATTCTTAACAAAACTTTACACCAAAACGCATCTGTTGTTGCATGATCATTGTGCAATCTGTCTTTATAAGGTTTGGAGTTGGTTCCCCAAGTTAGTGGAGAAATTCATCTTGATGCAACCACATATATATACATAATATATAGTGAGTGCTTTAAGTGAGTCTAAACTTTTGATGGGTAGAATATTATCATGTTGTTTTAGTGTATCACTGGCCTCATGTTTGTATTACATTGCTAAACATGTTTTCTTTGTAGTGCCTCATATATGTATATATATATATATATATATATATATATATATATATATATATATATATATATCATATCCCCCATAATTCCTACCAATCACCTGATGAAAGAGCAAGCATACACCTGAAAAGGTGTTATTCACAATAAAGAATTGGAAGTTGACATCCAAACATTTTGTATTTTTCTTAGAAAAAAAATGGAACCATGTTTTTATCTGAATCAATACACAATAGTGATTACAACTGGTTTTGGTTCCAACAGTTAACATGCAATTGCCACATAATTACACAAGTCCCCTGCACTAATTGTATCTAAGCAGTTCTTGTATTGTAGTTACAAAGACAATCGAGTCTGTGAATGGCATCTAGAAGTGATACATGATGAGGCAAGAATTTTATGGATGTCAGCTTTATTGTTCATCACAATAATGAAGTTGAAATACATAAAATTCTTGCTTTTACAATGACAATGTAAACTACATGACCAGAAACAGTTTCACAACTATCATGAAAATAATGAGATAGTGAGTTAAGATTTGTCACATCGACAATATTTCAACCATATCGTGGGTAAATCAAAACATAGATTTATAGTAATTTTAAAGTAAATATTAAAAACCTTTCAGCAAAGGACAGTAAAACAACTAGATTTTCACAGATATAAATTTAAAATTAGTAATTAAATCTAAAATATTTTAAATTTACAGTATATAAATGACAATACTACATAAAGACGGGCTATTGACTGCCAACAACTGGAGGTTGATCACCATACTTTGGACCATAGGGACGACATGACAAAATTGACTGACTAAATATACTCTACAAAGTAACAAGAAAGGATAAATTCAATCATGAACAGTTACATTAACACTAATGGTAATGAAATATTATATCACAAACTGTACAACAATGCCACTATAACTATCAGCATGATGATCAGGTATTCAGATAACAGAGAGCTAATAATGCATTTGCAAATATGTTTTGTCTGAAAATATTTTTACTAAGAAATAATAATTTGGGTAATCTATCAATACTAATGGATACCGAGAAATTACAAACGATTTACAATAAATGTGATTTTAGTTGCAGTGTATTACATTCTTACTGAAGTGTCGTAAAATCACACTACAGCTCAAGTGCAAATACAATCACTGTTGACAAGACACGCAGAGTGATCTAACTTTATCTGATCATATTTTAGTGTAAATGCACTAGTTAGATTTGTATGACATCAGCTGCATGTCATAATGCAACAACATCATGGTTAACAATGATTCTGCCAAATACTTGCAGTACATGATAGAGTTTGGTGGTAGAACTACAGCGAAATAATCACGCATGTATATGACAGCATTTTAGAAAAATGTTGCTAATAATGTACATTATTCTAGATTATACTGTCTACACTATTAACAATGAAATATATCCATCATGTCTACATTTGGCACTCACATATTAAATGACCTTCACGATCATAATATGTCTGCCGTGGGCAGCGCTAACGTAAAACTAGCAAACATTACTTAACTCACATTTACCTGTATTACAAGTCTATGAAAACTTGTTATGCATAGTGTTATGTGTGTTGCGGCCTTATCTTGACAGTAAAACAGAGATACATGCCTGAAAACACAAGAGGTATTTGGGTCAACCATTTATGTTCGATGAATCATTGCTGACAAGATGGTCAGTGCAGAAGAACAGATGACACCAAGGGTCTAACCTTGGCGGTCACAGAGAGTTATTTCCCTTAGACGTCTGGTACGGAAACATAACCCAGGTTTGCCCTCAACGAATAAAACACTGACACATTTCGTACACAATATAGATTTTGATGAATGCACTTACAACATATCAAAATTGATAGGTACAACATAACCAATAAAAGACGATGTCGTATTGTCCAGCTGCAAGATCATTCTATTATTCAGTTATTTCAATATAAATTGATGCCTACACGATAAGTTGTTAATAGCCTGAAGGCACGAAAGTCAATCTGGAAAGACTAATATATATTGTTTATATTCAGGGTGTATTTTAATATATTTAGGAGTTGTTAATATGGCGGCTGCTGCTGTTGTAAAAATAGTGCTGTTATTTCGTAATCAAGAAAAATATTGTTCTGGCATAAGCAACGTTACTGCGCCACTATCATTAGATCAATCTGTAAATATATACTGAGTCAAAAAAGAAACATCACAAAATGTAATTTGAAAAATAATGAATAATTTTTCTCTGATGATACATCTATGTATCCGAAATGGGATCCCTATCTTTCGACTCTAGAAAACGTTAGCAAAACCCACTCAAACCCATCCATTCGTCGTGCAAATGACGTTAGTGCCAAATCAGGTTTTGCACGTGCAGTCGATCACGTGATCTTCGCATCGAAGTTTTCTTCATATGCACGTGTTTGCATTGGCCTCAAGAATTGAAAAAACACTTTTAAACCACAGTTCTAACGGTACTTGAAATGCCACGATTGTCAAATGTGCAACGTGAACGTGCCGTTGGCATGTTGCAAGCGGGAAGATCAGTTATTGACGTCGCAAGAGCAATGGGATGCAGCCGTCGTACTGTGTATGACTTGCGAGGTCGTCTACAACAAACTGGCACCACTTCTGATCGCCCAAAGTCGGGTCGTCCACGTGTGACGTCACGAGCAGAAGACCGTCAATCGTCCTACGTCACCTACGTGACAGATTTCTGCCGGCTACACGAACCAGGGCTGAGATGTTTAGAGGTCGACTGTCCTCACAGACCATTCTGAAATCGGTTGCGGGCTGCCAATCTCCATTCCTCGACGTCCATATCGAGGACCAATATTGACGCCGTTTCATCAACGTCAACGTCTGCTGTGGGTCCAACGTCACCTCCGATGGACCCAGAGAGACTGGAATCGAGCCGTCTTTAGCGATGAATCCAGGTTTACCCTCAGATTCGCGGACGGCAGGCATAGAGTCTGAGACGACGTCGTGAACGGTATGCCCAATGTTGTGTACAGGAAGTCGACAGATCTGGGGCGGAAGTTGCACGGTGTGGTGCTTTCTGTGGGAACAACCGTTCCCGACTTCTGGTCATCCGTGGAAACCTCACAGCTGCTGCTTACCGCGACCAGGTGCTCACCCCTGAACTCGTTCCTTTCATGGCGGCTCATGGCCCAGGTCTGCAGTTCCAGCATGATAATGCTCGGCCGCATACCGCGATGTTGACACGAAATTTCCTTCAAAACGCTGGAATCAACGTCATGGACTGGCCATCGGGTCCCCTGACCTTAATCCAATAGAGCACGTTTGGGATGCACTTGGGAGAAGGCTTCGTGGTCTTAGGAACCAACCTCAGAATTTGCAGGAACTTGGCGCTGCCTTGCAAGAGCAATGGCGCAGAATCCCCAACCACGTGTTCACAAGCATCAGGCAGTCGATGAGGAGACGGTGTTTGGCAGTGGTGAATGCGCGGGCGGCCATACACGATATTGAATTGAGAAATTTTGCATTTTTATTCTTGTGACTTGACATTCTGTACACCCATGGTTGGAACGGCGGTGTAGCCTAATGGAACTGATTATGGCACTGTCAGTGTATCGAGTACATCACACAGATCTCAGCAATGAAATAATAACAATTTAACCATCTTACCATCTCTTTGTTCTTTTTATAGTGATTTAGAGGTTTAATGGTGATCGTAAATAATACCCAATAATACCCAATAATATCCTTAACAACGTTAATAAGGGTGCCATTTAACTCTGTGAATTTTATATTTTCGACAAAAATGGATGCAATAAGGTTTTGATTTTGAAAATTTAAATCCACTTTCTAAACTCCCTTTTATTAATTTTATTGAAACAAAGATGCCGTTTCCTTTCAATAGCATTCATGTTTTCGCCATGGCAATTATTATTAAAATCATTATCTAATGAATCACTTAAAACCTTTGAAAGGTCACAGCCCTGTATACATTACATTTACAAAACAATCTTTACATGCATATGTCATTCACAGGAGGAAAGAAAAATCAAGGGTAGCTTACATTGTGCTCTGAGATATATTCTGTTTTAAACAACATGAAGTATTGTTGTTTTTTCTTTTTAATAATGCTGAGATGTGTATAGGTTTGATGGACCAAATAGTATCTCATAATATACAACTTTCTCAGGAAATTATAAGGGCCAAATTAAAAGAAAATAATATATTCATCTTATCTCTGGTTAAGATCACCAAGTCTACAAATTCTATTTTTTTTAGACAGTTTTAAATCTTCCACTTTTGATAAATAAATCATGTGAAGAACATCTTACCCTACTTAACGCTAACATATGTTATATTTGGGATTACACTCTCAGTAAAGCACATGTATAGTATTTTTTGGGGTTGAGTCCCATCCGATTCGAACCCACAGCCTCAGAGTCAGGCGCCCAATCGCCAGCACACAAAGTCAGACGCCTAGACTGCTCAACCACCGTGGCTTCCACAAAATTGAAATCGGACAACTGGTAGTCTAGACTGCGGACTTTGTGCACCCTCTGATAAGTGTTAATTGGCACGGCTCCCACGGCCGAAAGCTATAAAATACACAATGTCATTTTAGAAAGTGGTCATAGTGAGAGAGTGTAATCCTAAATATAACATATGTTACATTTGACCACTTCCTAACATGGTGTTGTGTATTACTTAACGCTATCCTGAACGTTTTTACGCTTACACATGAAATATACATTTCTGCATCTAAAGTACATTTAAACATCTTATGATAAAACATTTACTGAAAGTGATACCTTTTCAAACCATTCTTGCAAATAGATATCTTTTAATAATCTTGATAGTTCTAAAATATACTTATCGTCAGAGTTAACATACTGATAGTTCCACAGAAAACCAAAACCCTTTGAGAGTAGAAAAGAGGAGAAACCCAATTTGTGTGTCCATTTTTATCGAATGGCATCATATTGTAACATATCTTTGGTAGCCTATAAGGAGGCACCTTCAATAATTTTACCCAGTATTTTATAGCTCTGATATTTGTAAATAAGTGCATCAGATATCTACCACATTCTCCATACACCATTGTATTCATCGTGCTAGATGCAATACCAAGGCATTTTATATGCTTTCAATTGAACTCTTTCGATATTATTGTTATAATTCAAACCCCTGATTTCAGCTCCATACAATACAATTACCTTAATTTTGGCATCGAGTATTTAAAGTATGAACTTATATTTATGTTTCCAAGTACATTTAATTGTTTAAAGATACCAATCATGACCTTTTGTGCTTGCTAGCAGCAACATGTGTTGTCCAAGATAAACACTTACTGAAAACATTCCAAATATTTGTCCGAACTGGAGCATTCTAATTCTTTACCTTCATACAACCATTTCTCGTTTTTTTAAATAAACGTCCACACAGATTTCAATATGGTGGGAAAATTGTCACTTCCACAGAGGTCATTGTGAACAGACTATTCAAATTCCTCCAGTACTTTACCTTTTTCTATTGCTTATTACTGTGATTATTACCCAAAGCAGATTTTTGGCCATTTAGACCTCCGCAAGAGGAGTTGGTCATAAAGTGCCTGAAGATCAGATTGTTGAAGACAAATCAACGGTAGAATGCACAATGAACAAAATGTGAAAACAACAGCACTGCAAATGACGCTCCAGATGCTTTGTCACCTGGGAAAGAAAAGTATAGGTATAGGTTGTAATGTCGTAAATCAAATTTATCAGTGGATTCGAGTAAAGTTTCTTGTACACAAAGATAAGGTTTTACATCCTGAATTATTAGCTGAAAATCATTAAAATTGTTCCGAAGAGCACTGAAGTTCCATTTGTTTTTCCTTGATCAGTATGGACATACCACTGAACGCACATTGATACTTCTCATCACGTTTGCAGAGACGGCCTCTTGTTTCAACCTCTATTGCCTCGAGGCCTACATTGTAAACGGTACCGGTGAAAACTGAAAATATGCGTCTTGTATATACATAACAAACGCCAGATGATCACGATGTCATCATTATCAACTGTTATCATTCTTAATGTAGGCCTGTGTTCTCTTTATCAGGTACTGGCTCAAACGTTGCCCTGAACAAACCCGCATGGATGAGTTCAACCTTGAACGACAAGCATTCCGCCAGTAGAGGTGTCGATGGAGACACAAGGGCTCACGATCCTAGATATGTAGTCCACACCACTGAATGGCTGCCTACCGCCTGGTGGAAGGTGGATCTGAAGACACCAGTAGAATCAGCACTGGTTATACTGTACTTCAGGACAGACTGTAAGTATAGACTCATTTACATAATACGCATTTATCTTAAAAAACAGAATTAGTTAAGGGAAACATGTTGAAAACCATATGTAGGCTATTTCCTGGAACCATGCATTACAACCCATATTGATGTGAACCCGTGAAGATCAGCGTTATAATTGGTCTGCAGGAACTCATGCTTATTGTAAGGGGCGACTAACGGGACCCGGTCGTCAGGCTCACTGACTTGGTTGACATATGTCATTGTATCCCAGTTGCGTAGAGCGATGCTTATGCTATTGATCACTAGATTCTGGTCCCGGTGATTTATTTACAGACCGCCACCATAGAGCTGGATTTTATTGAGTGCGATGTTAAACAACGCCAAACCATAGAGCTTGATGTCAACGTCTTACTGAGTGCGGTGTTTCACTTCATGCAGTATACCATCAGCTTATGATTATTGCGTTTACATTTTCCAGTTGCTGATATTATGTTAAGGTGCGTCATAGCAGCTTTCAAACTAAGTTTTTCATTCAAGTTTGATGTTATTCAGGATACCTTACGTAAGATATTCATTGTGAATTTACAAGAATGACACGTCGCTTGTCAACATCTTGCTAACCCATGCCGTAACCTTTTACATTGAGATTTCTCACCACCTTACACAGTGTTGCAACTTACTTTAAGGGTAGTTGTAGTTTCTACTAGCAGAGCAAAACATTCTTATACATTTTGTCTCACATATATGTAACATAACTGATTTTAATGTTTGTCAGGCACCTACTCGCCAGCACACAAAGTCAGCCTTCTAACCCCGCTCAACCACCGCGGCTTCCACAAATACAGAGTGAGTGAGCTAAAATTTAAAGTCACATCGGCAATATTTCAGCCATATCGTGACTAAAACAAGTTTTTAACTTCATCATAAATACATATAACTCACTAAAAGCCTCAAAGAAGGACAACGAACCAACTAGAATATCACAGACTCAAATAAACTCTAAAACTGGATTTCAAATAAGGACAATACAATATAACAAAACGGGCTATAGATCGCCAACAACCGAAGGCAGATCACCATACTAGGAACCATAGGGACTTACAGTACCTTTGCTACCTGCATGGACCCTAGCTGGATTTATACCATCCCTTCAGCCGCTGGCGATTGTAGAAAAATAAAATTTCAAATCACACAAATACTAGTTGAAATGTACTTTGAAGGTTTGGACTTACATATCCTCGCAGGATGACAATGATTTTACAGTACTTTAACCCCCTTTGAGGAAACAGCCACTAACAAACTCAGATGATAATCTCAAATACCAATAATACAACATTAATCTATCTATTTACAAAACTGATTTCAAGATTTATGCGACAATTCTGTTTCTGTTTAGAAACTCAATAATCGAATGATAATTTACATTATTGAAAAGATCTTTGACCGTTTTAACACTAGTGATTTATCCCTTGTGATGGAAAAAATCAACAGAGTCAAGCAGGACATGATTGACCGTGATTCTCTCATCACAAGGGATACAATACGGAGGATCCTCACCTTTAATAGATAGTCGTGTGTATATCTAGTGTGGCCAATGCGACATCGTCGTATGATGACCTCTTCAAATCTGGACTGACAACCCAAGTAGGTGTAAGCAATATAGGGTTTTATTTCATGTCATTTATTTATACCTACTTGGGTGTCCCTTTTTCTTGCATCAGATCACGAATATAAGATCTGATGTTAGCTTTATGATCAGAGTGTGGAATAAGAAGTGGTGTCACAGATTTGTTGAGTGCTGCCTTAGGGACCGTTCATAACTGATGACTAGAGGGAATGATGATGATTTTAAGGGGGGTTATCCAATTTGTTCTGGGGAGCTGGGGCATCAATTTTGTACACACGTACTAGCAATTTTGTACATATAATTATGTTTAAAATTATGCTTAGAAATTATAGGAAGGAGGGGGTCTTTAATTTTGTACATGACATACGGGGTCACTTATTTTGTACATAGATTTTAGTGTGTGTGTGTGTGGGGACATTCACATTGTACATGCTTCCCAATAAAAATCATCAACCCCTAGCCATAAATTATGAACGGTCCCTTAGCCACAAAAATTGAAGTCGGACAGGTGAAAGTCTAGACCATGAACTTTGTGTAACCCTCTGATAAGTGTTAATTGACTTATTAGGTGAATAAAGTCGGTCCAGCAATAGCTTACCCTTTTGTCAGCTGTCAGCTAGCCAGGAACAGGATTGACCCGGTATTATCAATCAGTTGGTTGATTTGACTTTTGATTTTAAAGGCTATTTTCCTTTAGTACGTCCCAAACTGGTTAGGCAATAAATCTATGATTTTTAATGTGAAATATTTCAGTTGTCAAGGGTCGTATACCCAGAAGGGTACTGTAACATTGCATACTAGGCAATGTCCATATCCTTCCCAAGTTAGTTATTCATTCCAATACGCTACAGCTACATATCATGTGTTAATATGATGGAATGTGCCCTATAAGTATCTTCAGTGCTGCCAGTTGATAATCACTGGCTAGATCATTGTCAATGATGCTCGACAACTATGCTTGTCATGGGAGGTTGTTGGCTGATTTGGCTGAGTCAGGTTACCGTATCCCAGTTGGAAGATCAATGCCCGTGATGTCAATCACTGGATCATCAAGTCCACGTTGATGCTCTTGATGTCAGTCACTGCATATTTACAGATGTATCCACGAATGGTGACATAGTTGCCAGCACCACCGTCATTGCATCAGAAACTGTCTCAACTAAATCATCTAAACTCTGTTTTCACTACATAACCATTTGTCATTTTAACAACTCTTAAATATGACAGCAAACAGTCAATATTGATGCAGTTCGTAGCATTTTCATATATCTGTCAATTACACATCACGTTCACGTCCACCTTTAATTGAAATTTTAATGAACTTTGAACAGAATTAACTGGACAATATGGCATTTTGTTGGTTACCCAGCCATGTTGGAACTATTGGTGATACACTGCAGCTCAATCAGCACTCAACAAATCTGTCATACCACTTCAAATGACGCCACTCACTCTATGTTACCGTCGTTCGTGTGTGAAGGAACATTTAACATATTCATTGGTGGAAAATATATAGCTGGGTACCATTATGAAACAGCCGGTGAATTCCACACAAAAAAAGCACACCAAACAATTCACGGAAAGACAAACGTCTCTGCACCTCGTTGCAGTATAGTACTAACGTTAACCAAAATACATAGTGTCAAACAATTTTTGGAATTACTCAAGGGCACTGTATTACCTGGTATGTAAAATGTGAGTTTCTATGCCGTACTTGTTAGTTACCGTCACTAGTATTTGTGGTTATTTTGATTGAGAAGCACTCCATTGAGTTCTGTGTATCTCTACATGTTTCAGTCAGGTATAGACGTAATGGCGTGCAGCTCTACACATCTGAAACAAATTCGACTGATCCCAAAGAAGGAAATCTATGCCATACTGTAACAGGATATCCTGACGGTACAGACATCGATGACGTACTGCATGTGGTCTGTCGTGGGACCTGGCGCTACCTGACTGTCTTCTCAGAGACTGATAATGATCACAATGGAGTTATATTAGACTTTGCTGAAGTCCAGGTGTGGAGTAAGTATGGTCTTGTGTGTGAAGTAGTAACTATACTGAAAAAACTTTCATTGAAGACCAACTATCATATTGTGACACTTATAAAAAAAACACACTATCAATATCTTTATATTAAGTTATAATAATTATATATCACGCCTTTCAATTCTGTTCTTTTGATCTAAGTACTCTTTTTCCCCCCATTTCTATGTGAAGTTTGAAGTGAGTTAATATTTAACGTCACATCGGCAATATTTCAGCCATATCGTGACGGAAACATATTTGACATTGACATGGAACATGTGGACATTTTATAAACCTGTCGACAAAGGGCAGTAAAACAACTAGAATATCACAATTAGAATTAAAACTAGCGTGGAAAGTTCAAACTAATAGTACTATTTGGACAATAAAATATAAAAACAGGCTATATATCGCCAACAACTGAAGGTAGATCACCATACTAGGGACAATGGGGACTTACAGTACATTTGCTTCCTGCATGGACCCTAGTTGGATTTACACCATCCCTTGAGCTATTAGCAATTTTAGATAATCTAGTCTAACAAAGACACATATTCTACGATTAAAACAGTGGACAGTTTTAATATACTTTGAATGTTTTGGGACTTACGTACCCTCTCGGGAGGGCAATAATTTGACAATACTTTACCCCCCTTTGCAACCTGCAGGGACCCTAGTTGGATTCACACCATCCCTTCAGCTGGTGGCGATTGTAAGAAAAGTTAGCCAAAATTAAAATAACAAGAATACTACGTTTAAAAATCCTGGTAAGTTTTAATTGACTTTAAAAGTTTTGGGACTTACGTACCCTCTCAGGAGGACCATAATTTTACAATCCTTCAACCCCCTTTGAGGGTACAGCCACTAGCCATCCCAGCTACTAATCCAAGCAACCAATAATAAAATACTTATCTATTTACAAACGATTTTTAAAAAATTATCTAGCAATTCTATTTCTTTTAAACGTTCAAGGATTAAATGATAATTTACATTAAAAAGATCCTTCACTGTTTTAACATTGAACTATTTATACCTTGTGACGGAAAAAATCAATACAGTCAAGCAGGACATGCTTGATGTGAAGTGTGAAAGTACACACAACCAGTATCACACCTGATGGCTTGAATATATTCAGTTTAGCTCCTGGAGCCATGTATACTCAAGAAAAACAATCTTATCCAAATGCACAAATCAGTTATATATTATGCACCGCAACAGAGTGCAAAATGCTCATCATACAATATTTGAATTAGACACGATTTCTACGATGCTTTAGTCTACCGTGATCTATATCACAGTTTGAAAATAAAACCAACCAATATTCCAGCTATATGGCGGCGGTCTGTAAATAATTGAGTCTGAACCAGACAACCCAGTGATCAAGAGCATGAGCATGGATCTGCGCCATTGGGAACCGATGATATGTGTCAACCAAGCCAGCTAGCCTGACCACCATATCCCGTTAGTCACCTCTTACAACAAGCATGGGTTACTGAATGTTCATTCTAACCCGGACCTTCACGGGTTGATGATCCCTGTGTTTTCAAAACGATTAGGCTTTTTCTGCCGAGAGCACATACCATTCACCCGACGTTCCTGTCCTACACCACTCAGCAACACGACTGCCATATGACGGCAGCATGTAAACTATACCAAACAATCAAAACAATGTTGAACCAGAAAATCAGACTGTTAATTTAGCGTCAGAAAACACCAGCATTTCTGTTCATCCTGTTTCTGAAAAAAAAAAACAACATGATCTAAAACGAATTGGAATTGGAATTTTGAATTTCTTGCTTTTCGATGTTGCAGGATTCCTGGTTTCTTTAATATTAAATTTCCCACACAGTTTTACGTTAGACTTTGCTGTGGTTACTGAGTACTGGCTTACCGGATAATGATTATATATACATTAAAAGCCGTTTTTTGACACCATAATATTGGTGCGGTCATAGTTTATGGACTGTATTGACTGTGGCCCTATCGCCGGGGTGGTGGATCTATCTCTCACTTTTTTCAGTGGTCGACAAGCTATGTGCCCTAGAACAGCTTTTCAGAACACATCCATGTCCTCTTAAGATCCATTTATAAAATAATTGCATTCTCTGATTTTTTAAGAATTAGGCTCAGGTTTATTTTAATAATTCGTTGAATGTTAGACGACGATTAAGAATGTCAACGTGACCGAGAGCATGCGTTATGATCGGAATATGACTGCCTTTCGGACGTACCAGAAAGAGATTCTGCAGTTTCAGAAGACATTGCAAAAGTGTAGTTTGTTTCACAGCTTGTTGATGATTGGGATACTTTATTGCTTGATGGTGTTTTGATGGTGTTTTAGTATCAGATCTTTGGACAAGTTTGTTTGCATCAGAAAACCTTATGTTTTGGTAAATTTGATTTTGTTAAAGTTGGTGCATGAATATTTGTGATTAAATTATTAGATTCTAAGTACCGTGTTAATCTCTTGTTGATTATGCATTTCATGCTTTTGAAAACACAACGCGTCAATGAAAGAATGAGTCTTTAATTTGAGGCATCGGTATGATCACATCCACACTTTGGTATGGGTACAACATTGACATCATGCCAGGATGAAGGACATTTTCCAGACATCCAGATTTCATCAAATATACTTAATAAAGTTTTTGAAGATAATTCTGGTAAATGTATCAGGAGCTGATAATGTATGTCATCAGTTCCTGGAGCGGTATCGTGAACCTGTTCAAGAGCAGTGTGGTGTTCATAAATAGAAAATATTTCATTATAATTGCCTGCATTATCGGAATTAGAATTGATGGGTTTCGTTTCCTGCTGTACTTTATATTTCTGAAATTTAGGAACATAGCTGAGGAAGAATATTTAGCAAGCGTTTCATCCAGTTTATTCACAATATCTGATCCATCAGTTAAAAATTAGTCTTCGTGTTTAATAAGGCCTATTGGATTGCGACGTAAATACTGTTCAACCTTTTCCCGGGCCTTCCAAGCTTGTCTACATTCTGCAGTCAGCCATGGCTTACGTATGTGAGGATTTGCAGAGGACTTTGGAACACATTCATCAGCTATTTTTTAGGCACGTTAGAGAAGAGTATATTTTCACGATCTATTCCATACAAAAGCCCAATTAGCTTTAGCAAAGTTCCATCGTGATGATGGAGGATCATCAGATGATGTCACAGATTTCAATTTGGTGGGAAAATGGTCACTTCCACAGAGGTCAACGTGAACTGACCATTCAAATTCACTCAGCAACTGAGAATCCACAACTCAGACAAGAGTAAGCTCCAATACGTGCATGTCGACATCTATTTAAACCATCATTTAATATGCATAAATCGGTGTTTAAGAAGAATTCCTCTTGTGCTTTACGTTTTCTATTGCTGTGACTACTACACCAAAGCAGGTTGTGAACATTTAGATCTCCCATAATAACGCAAGGTTTGGGGAGTTGGTCATAAGGTGATGAAGATCAGACTGTTAAAGACAAGTCGACTGTGGAAGTACACATTTAATGTCATACGAACTGAAATAGCGGGGTACTGAGAGGTACGGCACTGCAAATGACGCCCTGCCTCACCGAAACAGACGATTCTCCAGTTGCTTTGTCACCTGGGGAGCAAAAGCAGTGGTATGAGTTGTACCGTCGTAAATCAGATTTATCAGTTGGCTTAGGAAAAGTTTCCTGTAAACGAAGAGCAGATGGTGTTACATCTTAAATTATTAGCTGAAAACCATTAAAATTGTTACATTTAAATATAACTGACCTGTTTGAACATACCACTGAAAACACTTTGATACTTCTCGTCACGTTTGCAGAGGTGACCACGTATTTCAACCTGTATCGTTTTGAGGGGCTACATTGTGAACGATACCAGTGAGAACTGAAAATATGGGTCTTGTATATACATACAATTACTAGCATATGCCAGATGTTCCTGTTGTCATCATTACCAGCTGTTATCATTCTTTGTGTAGATTTATGTTCTCATTTATCAGTTGCTGGTTCAAACGTTGCCCTGAACAAACCAGCAAGGATGAGTTCAATCTACAACGGAAACTATCCCGCCAGTAGGGCTGTTGATGGAAACACAGGAGCCTATTTCTTTTTTGTCCACACCGCAGAAGGGCTAACTAGCGCCTGGTGGAAGGTGGATCTGCAGACACCAGTGCAATCAGCAGAGGTTATCCTGTACTTCAGAACAAGCTGTAAGTTCAGACTCAATTACAGAATACACATTAATCATATATTGATGTAAACAAGCTGCCGATTACTGGGTTTACATTTCTCAACTGCTGATATTCTTATGAGGTTTGTCTTAGCAGCTTTCCGATTACGCTTTTCATTCAAGGTAATGCTTTTACAACAACGATGTTAACGTCTGTTAACATCTTGCTGTCCCATGGCGTAAATTGTACATTTTGACTTGCCACCACTTTACAGTGTTGCAAACTATTTTAAGGGTAGTTGTAGTTTCAACCAACAGAGGAGAACAGTCTTTCACATTTTTGTCTCACATATATGTAACATAACGGATTTTTACTGATTTGGCATTTAGAAATCTCACATTTTATGTTTTCTTGGTCTGTCCAGCAGAAGATAGCTTTCTACGATATAATCAATTACGGGTGACGGGACTTTAGCCAGTGTTAATTAATTGTCAAATCAAGGCCACGATATGTCAGATTTAGGTAATCTATCCATGTATGTACTTGTTGGAACGCTACATTACCGTCTTACGTGTCATTATTTATCCCCTGTGTCAGGGTTGCGCCAGGGTATAGGATGGAGCTTAGTGGATGGATAAACTCAGTACATGAATAACTTACCAGTTAGGCAGGTACAGGATTGGCCCGGTATTATCCATCGGCTGGTCGATTTGACTTTTGATAAGAACCTTTTTCAGTTAGAACCTTACAAGCTGGTTATGCAATAAATCTTGAATTTTTAATGTGAAATATTTTCAGGTGCCTCGACCTATACCCAGAAGGCTATATTCATTTGTATTGTGTTAATATGATAGAGAATGTAGCCGAAGCCGAATGTATTTTTTGTGCATTTTAAGTTATTTTTATATAGGCGGTGTCTGATTCCGCAAAGAGATTGTTTGAGGGGTGGGGCTGGGGTGGTGGTGGTGGTTTGAAGTATTGTAAAACAATTGTTCCCCATGAGAGATAAGATCATGTTGTTCGAAATACTTATATATACTCGTTTTCAATCCTAAAATCCGTGGTTATTGCTATTGTGGGCTAAGTATACTATCGATCACCGGCGGCTAGAGAATAGGTGTAAATCCTGCTGAGGTGTCATGTATGCAGCAGAGGTCCGTAAGTCCCCATAACACCAAGTATGGTTAACTCACATTAGTTGCTAGTGATCTATGGCTCGTTTTTATAAGTGTATTGTTACGTATAATAATATCGTTTATTGTATTATGCAAGTGTAAATTTCTTTTTATTTTGTTATCGTTATATAGTCCTGTTGTTCTACTGTCCTTTATTGAGTGCAACAGTATACGCAATTTCAGTATAATTATATCTATCATCAAAGTAGAAATGATTACATTTACGTAATGGCTGACATACTGCCGATGTGACTTAAAACATGAAGTCACTCACTCTCTCTTACAGTTGTACTTTTCTGAAGGGACATTTCACATCTTCATTAGTGGAAAATATATAGCTGGATAACATGTCTCAAAGAACCGGTGAATGCCACTGAGCAAATTCAAAGGATGTTCACCAAACCCACAACGAAAACACAAACGTCTCTGCACCTCGTTGCAGAACAGTACTGACGTTAACCAAAACTAAAACAATTGTTTGAGTGAGTGAGTGAGTAAGTTAATATTTAACGTCACATCGGCAATATCTCAGCCATATCGTGACGAAAACAATCTATGCAATAAATAATGAAAATACTTTGAAAATTAAAACCTGTCAACGATGGACAGTAAAATACTAGAGAATCACAGCTATGAATATAAAACTAGAGAGCAAAGCTAAAACATTCCAATTATTGAAGACAATACAGTATAAAAGATGGATTATAGATCGCCAACAACTGAAGGTAGATCACCATACTAGGAACCATGGGGACTTACATTACTTTTGCTACCTGCATGGACCCTAGCTGGATTTACACCATTCCTTCAGCCGATGGCGATTATAGGAAACTTTAGCCGGCAGTTAAAAGAACAAAGATACTACGTTTAAAATATATGGTAAATTTACATTTTACTTTGAAAGTCTTGGGACTAAAACAATTGTTTGAAATACTCAAGGGCGCTGCTGAAACATCGGATATGTATAATGTGACAAAACTTTATGTGCCATAGTTGTAATCTTGGTTATGTTGCAATGATTGAGATGCAATGCATTGAGTTCTCCGTATCTCTATTTATTTCAGACATTACTAGACGTAATGGCGTGCAGCTCTACACATCTGAAATAAATTCAGCTGGTCCGAAAGAAGGAAATCTATGCCACACTGTAACAGGGCGTCCTGACGGTACAGACATCCCTCATGTACTGAATGTGAACTGTTCTGGGACCTGGCGCTACCTGACTGTCTACACAGAGACTGATAATGATGGAAATGGCGCTATGTTAGACTTTACTGAAGTGCAGGTGTGGAGTAAGTATCCACTCATGCGTGAAGCAATAAGTATGTTGAAGAAACTTCTCTGCGGACTAACTTACATATTGTGACACTTAAAAATAAACTAACTGTTAATATCTTATCCGCCCTGTAATTATATAGCAAGCATTTCAATTCTTTTCTTTTGGTCTTAGTATTTCTTATTTACCCCATTTCTATGTGCAGTTGGAAAGTATACTCAAACAGTATTACACCTGATGCTTTGAACATGATGGGCTAATTCTTGGGGTGCCAATGGGCCACTTATCGTCCAATATTCACAAATCAGTTATGTGTTATGCAACGCTACAGAGTGCAAAATGCAGTCACCAAGTAGTGTTGGTCCGTTTGAGAGGCATTCTAAAAGTTGCAAGTAATAGGAATGGCACGTCTTTATGGATGATCAACTTCTTTATTGTATGGTTGCAACGTTTCGGTATAGATACTTGTACGGTTTTCAAGCATGAGGAAAACGGTATAAGTATCTATACTGAAACGTCGCTTGTATGTAGTATTGTGATGAAGTTCATTACTGAACTCCTCAATATTTTTCCAAAATATTTGAATTTGACACGGTTTGACACGCATATTGCATTCAATTTGATAAAACTTCATTTACTCTCGTTAGATACCATTAAGTGTATTTTCCAGTTGTGCATCAAAGTGTAAGTGTATTTCGTTCGTTAAGAAGGGTTGGATTCCCAATTGGGTACAATGTGAAGTTCATATTTGGTGGAATATTGCTAAAAGCTGAGGAAAACTCACTCACTCACTTTTATTTTAAAATGGTTCAATCAGGTTAAAAAACATCCAGTCTGTTCCACTTTGGAAGAATGAAATCGGACTGTTTGCAATATTGGCGTTACACAGAATCCAAGCATTAAGGAGCTTCAGTCGGTGTAAGTTTGGCGAACGGATTTGTTGCAGTCCTGAAAAATCCGTTAACAGACTGATGTATAGCGAATATTTATTTTATCAGTAGTTACCTTTTTTGTGAAAAGAAAGCGGACGCAATAAGCCAACAAGTCGGAAGATCCACTGGCTGCTATAGTTCTACAGATAAAGGTTAACGTTCTTGTTTGAGGTATTACGTTCCAGACATAGCACGAAAAATGCTAAAGACAGCAAGGCATTGTGATTAAAACAAAATATTCGCAGAACGCATCTGTTGTGAAAATGTATTATTTTCGACGGAGGTGAAGGTTGATATCCAAATTGAATCAACACAAATAAATCCAGTCAACCTTGTAAGATCCGTAGCATCCTTCATAAGGAGGACAATACATTTTCTGGTCTAGCTGACATACATGTACATGTACCTATCAACAATACACATATTCGATAAATATACTAGCCACATAAAGAAACTGTGCACACAGAAAATGCCTTCAGAATTGGAATACAACACAGCAAAAACGAAATGATGTAGGCACTTTATAAGCTGAAGTATCGGACCTCAAGAAAATGTCAAAAGAACATGAACAATATCCGTAACGATGACGTCAGAAGTTCAAAATCGAGTAGGGGGTCACACGACGATGTCACAAGTCAATAACGGGTATGACCACCGTGTGCGTGGAGCACAGTAGTGCATCGACGACGCATAGAGGCAATACCAAATGAGCATTGAAGGCCTGGGGAATGATCTGGGACATGGTCACTGCTGTCTAGAACCTGTGTCTGAGATGAGTCACCCGAATCCATCTGTCCTGTCTTGGCGTCGTTACGTCGGGAACGCCCAGAACGTGGGTGGTCACTGTTTCGATAACGCCTGACCAATGCAGATATTGTGTTACGATGGCATTGGAAAAGGTGCTGCTACCTGTTGTTGGCTCATTCCTGCTCGAACCATTTCAATGGCTTCATGACGTTGAGCAGATGTTAATATTGGCATGATGTGCATGCGACTTTGTGAATTTGTGAACGTTTGAATGACCAAAGATCAAGCTTTCGACAGTGACAGCAATTTCAGAGTTTCACATGTTGTGTGCAGCTGCACGTGCAGTAACACATTGCAAGGTCATAGTCCACCGTCAATGATGTCACGTCGCATGGCACGTGCATGAGCGTTTAATTGTCTCCAATACTTGCTATGTTCACAAATGTGTTTATGTATGAAGACGCTGTGTGCCTATGTGTATATTTTCTTTATGTGGCCAGTATAAACTGTAGTTCAGATTTTTGGAAACTAGTGAGTAGTTTAAGTTAAGATATACTGACACATCGGCAATATTTCATGACTAAAAAAATTCTACACAAATTACACATTTCGAACAAAACAAACTGTCAGCAAAGGACAATAAAATAACTAGATTATCAGAGTTATAGATCTAAAACTAGTATGTAATCATTAAAATGTGACGATACATTCTTAAGTTTGGCCACCATATTAGGGATTTCAAACTAGTGAATAATTTCAGTTCTGAGTATTGTTGTCAACTAACAATAATAGTTTTGGTCGTTAAATGAACGTTTTGACTGAACACCCTAAATACGCCTGTTGTGCATTGTGCATGTTATTTTTCTTTCAGCTTAAGTTGCATCGCCAACGATTTCTATTATGAGAGTGAGTTAATATCTAACGTCTAATCGGTAATATTTCAGTCATACCGTAACGAGAACAAATTTGACGTTGACAAATAATATGTATATATCACAAAACCTGTCGTAAAACAACTAGACTATCACACTAGCATGTAAAGTTCAAACTTATGGCACTATTTGGACAATACAGAATATAAAAACAGGCTATAGATCGCCAACAACTGAAGGTAGATCACCATACTAGGAACGATGGGGACTTAAAATACTTTTGCTACCTGCATGGACCGTAGCTGGATTTACACTATCCCCTCAGCAGCTAGCGATGGTACTCGAATTTAGCCGTCACTTACATGACGTCCTTCATAGCAATATTTAACTAGATAAAACTTGTTTGTCAATTAATTCAATTTCCATGAAAAATTCAATGGTTAAACGATTAAAAAAGTGGTTGAAATAATTTACTTCGAATGCTTTGGGACTTACTTTCTATTATTCATAGTTAATTATGTCCTAAGAATATGACTGTACACTCGTTTTATCAAATATTCCGATTATCAAGTTACACAATAACAATTACACGTGACACCATTTTTAACTGTGCTCGTTACAACAGCACCATGTTCTTGAGTACCAACTGACAGCTCAGCTTTCACTTACATACATTTTGAAAATATAGTTTGCTTTTAAGGTGGCAACGAGTCTTATGAACAGTTATTCATGACAAATCCGACAAATGCCACTTCGTTTTACCAGTCTGCAGGAAAATGAAACTCAAACTCAGCGTATAATTATTCAAGAAATATTCGAATCGAAATAGGTGGCTCCTGTGGATTATGTTTATAATCATCTGGAATAAAATGTGTTGTGTGATAGTATTTGAAATTAGACAATATCATACACCGTGACTAATAATATCGGACCTTATGGTAAATTCGCGTAATACAGTACTCTGTACGGCTGATTTTGTGAAAATGTGCTGGTAGATTACAATTGCTAAAATGTTATTTTAAAATCTAACGCCTATTGCACAGTTACTACCAACATTTACAAATATATTATTAAGAGTGAATGAGTGAGTTAAAATTTAAGGTCACATCGGCAGTATTTCAGCCATATCGTGGCTATAAATGTTGTAAAGTTATAAATTAATAAAAACTGATGTAGTATACTTACCTGTCTGCAAAGAACAGTAATGAGTTAGAGAGAGTTTAGTTTTACGCCGCACTCAGCAATATTCCAGCTATATGGCGGCGGTCTGTAAATAATCGAGTCTGTACCAGACAGTCCAGTGATCAACAGCATGAGCATCGATCTGCGCAATTGGGAACCGATGACATGTGTCAACCATGTCAGCGAGCCTGACCACCCGATCCCGTTAGTCGCCTATTACGACAAGCATGGGTTGCTGAAGATCAATATTCTAACCCGGATCTTCACGGGTTCAAAGGACAGTAAAAGAACTAGATTATCACAGAAATAGATTTAGAACTAGTAGTTAAATCTAAAATATTTAAACTATAAATGACAATACGATTTAAAACAGGCTGTATATTGCCAACAACTGAAGGTGGATCACCATACTGGGGACCATGGTGTATCATTATGAGGCTGAAACCAAAGCACTGAATTCATCAATGTAATTTGTTATTTGATACATCCAACAATACATTTATTGCAGCGTGTCCTGTTGGCATGTATGCTGGACTATGTAACAAAGACTGTGCATCTCGCCACTGCGATGGCTCAACTGAGTCGTGTGATTCCTTCACCGGAGCTTGTTCAAGTGAACAGTGTCAGACAGGATGGACAGGAACAGACTGTGCAGGTGGGTGTTTTTATATCTAATGTTTTGACTCATGGTTGACCCTACGTTTAATGCTATTTTTGGAAAGAGTTCCTTCCGTTCCCCAACCCTAAACCTAACTCCTAACCTAAACCTAACCCTAACTTAAATTTTGGGCTATTAGTCATTTTGTGAGTTCTCCAGTAATTGTTGTGTTTAGTTTTGTTAATAATTTTAAGTATATTTATAAATATCATTTGGGATGGGGAACTGGAGGAACCCTTACCCTATTTTTATATTGTAATGTCCCAAATAGTATATAGTATATAGAGTCACATGCTAGTTTTAAATCTCTAAATGTGATATTTTAGTTCTTTTCTGTCCTTCGGAGATTTTAGATAAGATTAACATTAAAATTCTTTAAGTAAGACCTACATGTATTTAATCACGATATGGCTAAAATATTGCCAAAGTGACTATAAATTTTAACTCACTCCCTCACTCTCTTTTAGTTCAACCCATTAGCACTTGTTGTGCCAACATGTTAATTGTAGAATATATGAGGTTTGTACGTAGGTCTTTGTTTGATAACAACCCGATGAACTGGCTAGTTGGCAATACTGTTCATGTTAAACAAGTGCTGAGTTTACTGATATTCTATAATCATCTGGTAGAAAATGTGTGTTGTGATGCTATTTGCAATCAGGCGACGTCATAAACCGTGGCTCATAATATCGAACCTGTTGGTGTAATACAGTAATGAAAGAGTTGTTGTGTGTCCGTTTTCTGTAAGATCGCTAAGATCTAAAGCAATGTAAGATATCATACAACTGGAAACACGTTCGCTTGTTCAGTTGTTAGTGTCCAGTACTGTAACAGACTGAGATTTAATGAACATAATGTGAACAATGTGTCGAAATATGTGTAACACCGACTTTGTGAAAATGTGCTTGTAGACTAATTGTGCCGAAGTATTATTTTTTGAATATATAGTTTAATAAAGGGTTACTTCTTAGCTTGCAAACTTTATTACTCTGAGGCAGAAGCCGAAAATGTAAACCATAATATTTTGGGGGATAAAACCAATAATATAACGAAGTGTTAAATTAACATTGCATCCATTGTAGCATGCTCCCCTGGCATGTACGGAGTCAACTGTGACAAGGCCTGTAACTCTCGCCACTGCGACGGTTCAACCGAGTCATGTGATTCCATCACCGGGGCGTGTTCCAGTGGCATGTGCCAGACAGGATGGACAGGAACTAACTGTGCAGGTGAGTGTTTTGATAATTCTGATGTAGATGGTATCTGTACGGTCAGTGCAGGTCGTAGATGCTGGCACACTTGCCAACGTGTGAAACAAAAGTATACTGACTCAAAGGCTCATAATTAGGACAAGCTGGTCATTGTACAGCTGCAGGAAAACATCTTTGCACAGCACAAATATGACTCTCATCTCCAATTTACCGTCCAATAGTTGGTTCTTTGGGTTGATGGTTGATGCTGCACTCAGCAATATTCCAGGTGTATGGAAAAGGTCTGTAAATAATCGAGACCGGATCAAACAATCCAGTGATCAATAGCATGAGCATCGATCCATGCAACTGTGATACGATGATGCGTGTCACTTCACCGGATCCCGAGGAGGATATGTATATGTTGTATTCATATATAATTCTTAGGAATCAACATCCTGTATCACAGTACTTAACTTGAATAAGCAAACCCGCTCGACAAACATGACTCATTAAAACATTGTCTACTCTGAACTGTCACATTAGCACAATGTGAGAAAGTATTCTAATATTAAAATTACAAGCCACGCCGCCAATATTTCTGCCATATTGTTACTGGAACAAGTTGTACTCTTATCATACCTTAAAACCTGCCATCGCAGGACAGTATAATAACCAGCAATATATCGCCAAATTTTTAAAAGTAGTCTTCGAAAAATAGAATATAAAATGTGAAAACTGGATGACCAAACAATAAATATTCATGAGTATATCTTGAATGACCAATACGACATCGTCTTTTAATAGCCTCTTCAAAACCTGGACTGACAGCCCAAGTAGTTGGTTTTATTTGATGTAATTTCTTGATACCCACTTGCGTGTCCCACTTATTTTGCATTAGATCTGTTATGTAGTCTCTAATTATAGCTTTAAAATCACTGTAAGGGATGGGAAGTGGTCTCACAGCTTTGCTTAGTGCTGCCTTTGCAGCAGGATCGGCTAAAGTGTTCCCAGCAATTCCAACATGGCTGGGTAACCAACAAACGACTATGTCAGATTGGCCAGTAGCAAGCTCATGGTATAATGCAAGCATTCCAATTAAAAGTGGATGTTTATATGAAATATATATATATACTCATCCCAATAATGGTTGTCATCCCCCTCCCCACCCCAACCCCACACACACCCACACGCCCACCTCCTCTCAATAAATAATTGAAGGGATGACAACCATTATTGGCATGAGTATATATATGTTTGATGGCATGGAGGCACGAAATATAATCTGATTGATATAGATCTGGATATATATTTAGACAGTTTTAATATAGTTAATTTCAAATGCTTTTAAAATGGCCTTTGATTCTACAGTGAAAATGGAGCTATTGTCAGGTAATCTGGAAGATACTGTTCTAGATCGAATGATTGCGGCACAGGAAACTGTGTCACCATCCTTAGATCCGTCCATAAATATGATTTTGTGAGAGGCACATGTGCTGTTATATTTTTTATTGTAAAGAATTTCGTTTGTTTCAGTTTTTTTATATTCTGTTAATGTTAGGTCGACGTCTGGGTTTACCAGAGGAGGTAATGATGAAATTTGGCGGGGAGCTATATCTTGAAGGCTAATATTAGGAACAGATATATGACATTTCATTAATATTAAGCAGGGCATGTGTACTTGCAAGATGACAGAAATGTGAGTGAGTGAGGTAAAGTTTATAGTCACAGCAACAGTATTTCAGCCATCTCGTAAGTAAAAATAGTTATTAATTAATGATAAATACACCAATTTGAAAAACCTGTCGACGAAGGACAGTAAAACTGGTATAACACAGTGACAAGAATGAAACTGGCATCTATCTCTAAATAGGATTTCTAATTAGGACTATGCAATATTAAATCGGACTGAGTATCGCCAACAGCTGAAGGTAGATCACCTTACAAGGGACCAGCAGGATTTACAGTACTTTTGCTACCTGCATGTACCCTAGCTTGATTTACACCATCCCTTCAGCAACTGGCGATAGTACTGATATGTAGCCGTTATAAAACAACAAAAATGACTCGAGTAACAGGTTCGGTAGAGCTAAACTGGACTTACGTGAGTGAGTTAAAATTTAAAGTCACATCGGCAGTATTTCATCCATATCGTGACTAAGAAAGTCACCTCTTCAAAATCTGGACTGACAACTTTAGTAGGTATAACCAATAGAGGGATGAATAGCATGCAATTAATTAATACCTACTAGAATGTCCCACGTCTTCTGCATTAGATGACGGATGTGCGATCTAATGGTTTGTAATCGGGGTATGGGATTAGAAGTAGTGTAACAGGTTTGTTGAGTGCTGCCTTGCAGGTAGCAAAGGCACTGTAATCCTCATGTTCCCTAGTATGGAGATCTACCCTAAGCCTTTGTCGACCTATAATCTGTTTTTATATTTTGTACTGTCTTCTTAAATAAAATAGTTGCAGATATGCATGCTAGTTTTAACACCATCTGTGATACTCTAGTCGTTTAACAGTCCTTCGATGACTGGTTGTTTAACAACTGGAATTTATTGTTTATGCATAACCTTCCTCGTCACTATATGGCTGAAATATTACCGAGATGATGTTACATTTTATCTCACTCACTTCAGACGAGCAGAGATTGCAACCCCTGCATAACTGCTTGTTCAAATGGAGAAAATGTTCCCTGGTGAATTATAGGCGGAAAATGCTTTATTTTCGTCTGCATGACCGAGACTGAACAAAGCGTTCAGTGATTGACATCATAAACATCAATCTACGCAACTGGGATACGATTATGAGGACATTTTACAACCCAAGTCAGAATCCCGTGATTCGTGATTGTGATTTGCGTCAACCTCATTTCATATCGGTCGTCTCTTTTCGACACTGTAATGTTCATTGTTGATAGTTTATATCTTGTTCAGGGTGTTCCAATGGAAAATACGGTGCTAACTGTGCTAAAGACTGCAGTTCCCGACATTGTAAGACATCTTCCCCGACATGTGACCACATGAGTGGAGCCTGTCCAGCTGATGGATGTGAAGACGGGTGGATAGGGCCGGACTGTACTTCAGGTAATCGGGAGAGATTTCTGGACTAGTTTCACAACAGTTATAGTCTAACTAAGAATATTTATAAGCATATCTCTATATTTCGGTGGTCCTTGTATATTCTCCTGATAATTTCATTTTCATGTCACGCTGAACACAGGGGTTCGCTGCCAAAGAGGATCATGTTTAGCTCATTTCAATACTTGACTACTGTATTTCAATTTATTTTCTTGTAATTTGGTGTTACTTATGTCAATGGATACGGGGGGCATTGGATCATATAAAGTAACATATCATTGTCAGGAAATCAAAGGATACACAGTGTGGACAAAAGCAAGATAATATGATTCAATTTAACTTATAGCAGCATGAAACCTTATTCACTCTTTCCTTGCTAAATCCGTACGTCCTGGCTGCAGTTTTATGCATCAAATTTTCTGAAAAAGATCCGTTCTTTTTAACAATCAAAATATAAAATAAGCATACATGACCGTGATTCTCCCATCACAAGGGATACAAAAAGGTGATTGAGTGAATTTAAATTTCGGCAATATTTCAGCCGTATCATGACTATTTCAGCCATAACAAGTTCATGCATGAAAATTACAGAGTTGAATTATAAAAGAAAAATGTCAACGAAGGAGAGTAGAGAGTGAGTGAGTTAATATTTAACGTCACATCGGCAATATTTGAGACATATCATGACAACAAGTTAATTTATATCAATATTTAAATCAATAAATTTAGAACATAAAAACATGTCATGAAGGACAGTAAAATACTAGAACATCACAGATATAAATTTAAAACTAGTACACTATCATAAAATTAAATCAGTATAGACAGTACAGAATAAAAATGGTCAATAGATCACCGACAACTGAAGGTAGATCACCAAACTAGGGTCCATGGGGGACTTACAGTACTTTTGCTACCTGCATTATGCTAAGTTTTAGCCATTATTAAAACTAACAAATATACTACGATTAAATATTTGGTGGAGGTAAATTGACTTTGATGTTTTGGGACTTACGTACCCTCTCAGGAGGACCATAATTTTACGATACTTTAACCCCCTTTTAGGATACAGCCACTAACAATCGCAGATGCTAGTCTGAACTACCAATAATAAATTACGATTTATTTACATAACATATTATTCAAAATTTATGCAATAATTCTATTTCCTTTAAAAAGTCAATTAACATTGTAAAAAAGGTCCTTAACTGTTTTGACATTGAAATATTTATCCCTTGTGATGGAAAATCAAACGAAGGAGAGTAAAAAAACACGAGGTCACAGGTATCAATGTAATACTAGCTTGTGAAACTAAAACCTTCTAACTAGTGATGCAATACAGTATAAAAACAGGCGTTGGAGTGCCAACAACTGAAGGTAGATCACCATACTAGGGACCATGGGAACGTACAGTTCTTTTGCCAGCTGCAAAGACCCTAGCTGGATTTACGCACCCCTTCAGCCATTGGCGATTGTTCTTAGATTTAGCCACAAATTAAAATGACACTAATACTACTATTAAAAATGTGGTACCTGTTTCATTCGTTGCTTTTCATTTTGTCGAATTACGGAGGTTGGACTTGCTATTTGTCAGTATCGTGTGTGGTGGGGTCTAGGTCCCTAGTGGTTAAAGCGTTCTCTGGGCACGTCAAAGACATGGGTTCGTTTCATATGGAATAATCTCTTTTTGACACTAAAAATGCAATATTGTCAGTTCATACATTGTCCAGAGTGTTCCGCTGGAAAATATGGTGCTAAGTGTGCCAAAGAATGCAGTTCCCGACATTGCAACACATCTTCCTCGACATGTGACCGAATAAGTGGAGCCTGTCCGGATGATGGATGCGATGCTGGATGGATGGGGCCGGACTGTTCTTCAGGTAATGGGGAGAAATTACATGACTTTATTATGGAATCGTGTTGTCGCCCTCTCAAAAACAAGCAAAATGAGGCAAACTTAACCATTTGAAGCGCGACAATGCGCCAACGCGACATTTCGACCATTTGTCGCATTGTCACGATGTCGCATGTCGCGTTTTAAATAATATTTTTCTGTTCTTCCAAAGGCTGACATAGCGATAATTTTCAAGGTCAAAATATGTCTCATTGTCACATTGTTGCCCCATCTAAGATGTGTGATAAAAGCCCCAAAATGCGCGACAACGCAACATATTGAATATGTCGCCTTGTCGCGTTGTAGCCCTTTTTCGATTACCGGTGGGCATGTGTAGAAAGTCAATAAGTCTACGCATGCACTCTTTATTTCAGACTTCACTGTTTTTTTGTTACCTCCAATGGTTTTTAAAATGAAGTGCTCGTAATGGCAATGGGGGCTGCTTTTCTTGAATCTGTCAGTGTTGCTTTGAAAATTATTTTATGTATTGTAAATGTATTTAGCCAATCAAGTGTATTTAAGCAGCAAGACAAATTATTAGCGCTACTATTCATTGTAATGACGGCACACGGTGGCACTGTCATTCAAAGGGGGGCAGTTTGCTGTTGTTGTGTCTCTAAGTCACACCAGAAAACTATGATCATGGGTTCGAATCCCAGCACAATACACATTCATAACTTTGCACATTTCACCAATATCAAGCTTACAGGTTGTAAACAATCTGAAACATTCTTAAAATTGAGGCCATATCGGCATAAACATGATGAATTTGTCCGAAATCTGCCACTGTTCAGCTAGCAGTGGATGGATACCAGGTAGAATGGGATGGTAATATCACTTAACCATCCATCACCTCAAAGACAGTTTAGGTCGGCTTTGAAAGAGATATTCTTCTTGGGAAAACGCCATGCAAATGGACTGCTATCATTATGATATTAAAAATGATGAAATCGCTGGGCAGAGTTGCGTACCCTTGGAGCGCCAGAAACAAACCCTCCCTCCCTCCACTCCACTCCACTCCACTCACTCAAGGTTTAGGGAGCTTTTAAATTTATAAGGTATTTCATTACAATAATGAGTTGTAATGTTTGTTTTTCAATTCTATTTGGATCCTATAGATGATTAATCCTGGACATGCCATGATTCACAATATATCGATATTTTTCGCTGACGATACTATACCCTGCTATACACATGTACTTGTATCGTTTCAAACATACACCTACTCAATCATAACAATTTTCAGCAAAATGGCCAGTTTGAATACATCCATTCCATTAACCAACGACTCTTCACCCACAGCCCCATGTACGTTCATTTATTATTGTTTTGAGTTCGATCCCTGGGTATCTCAGCCCTTTAAAAACATCGAAAAATAATCATGCATGTGATAGTAATTCCGCTGTAACTAATAAAACGCGACTCGCGACACACGACAACGCAACAACGCGACAACGCGACATTATGATGAAATACCGCATTGTTGCGCTTTGTTAAAATATTGACTATAGTAAGTATTATAAGGTATTGACTAAAACGCGGCATGCGACAGTGCGACATTTTGATGAAATGGTGTGTGTTTGGGCGTTTGAATCAAACATGGTGCTGGTGTGTTTCAGAAACCTTGTTGTTCGCTGTTTTTGACAATGTTTCATTTCACTCAAACTCAACGAATATTGAATCAGTTGCTTCACTGCATGTTCCAACATGTCGTTTAAAGTGCCCATGAAGCACACGAAAAGTTGCACTTACCTTAGAATAAAAATGGTCTCACCACGTTTAAGTTTATATATGATTATCAATTTTTCGGGTGTTTCCATAGTTTTTTTTGGTGGTATATTTTATGTTCCATTGTTGTACAGAGTGAGTGAGTGAGTGAACACTCAGCAATATTCCAGCTATATGTCGGCGGTCCGTAAATAATCGGATCTGGACCAGACAATCCAGGGATCAACAGCATGAGCATCGATCTGCGCAATTGGGAACCGATGACATGTGTCAACCCAGTCAGCGAGCCTGATCACCCAATCCCGTTAGTCGCTCTTACGACAAGCATGGGTTACTGAAGGTTCATTCTAACCGGACCTTCACGGGTTGTTGTACAGAAAGAAACATGATTGAATTTAACAGACACCCGTTTTTTTCAGACCTCAGGACAAGAAATGTTCTTACTCTTCATTATTTTCCTGGAACGAGCAGCACAAGTGTGGGTTATTTCCCAGAGACAGTTAACGGTTAATTGAGTCATATCTTTCTATATCCACAGGGACGACAATAGACCATGACCATTTGTTTGTTGACTTTCTTTGAGTGTATCATTCAAAGGGTGTACCTCAGGAAAATACGGTGCTAACTGTGCCAAGGACTGCAGCTCCCGACATTGTAAGACGTCTTCCCCGACATGTGACCGGATCAGTGGTGCCTGTCCAACTGGTGGATGTGATGCTGGATGGATGGGGACAGACTGTGCTTCAGGTAATATGATGTCATTTTATCATTAGTATCACAACAGCAGTCTACGTGGGAATATAAAAGACACCATAACTATATTTGTCGGCTCAGTGAGTAGCATTCAAATACTTGCGTTTTCACGCTGAAGAGTCGGATTCGATTACCAAGAGGAGTTTTGTCTTCCCTTGTCATTCTATCGTTCAGGGTTTCATTGGTTACACATTTGACGAAATCAAAACGTTCAAGCTGGTGTTTGAACAGTACGTCTTTTCCCCTATACCATTATATATCTAGTGTTATGTCCTGATATATCTGTTCCTGGATTCAACGACACATCAGGAATCGCCATGATTGCTGCTATTGCAATAGTTAATCAGTGACCCGATGGCCGTACGAAGCGAGGCGTTCGGACCAGCTGGTAGTTTTGTCGTCTCCTTGACGTTTTGCAACCAGCTGTTTAAGTCTTGCCGTAGATATTTGAACATCACATGTTTAAACCTGAAGCATTCATTATATATGTATTTGTATTACTGTCGTATTATCGCCGGTTACGCTATATGAATGCAATTCTGTATGGCGGACAAGTGATGTGTGAAGGTCTTGTATACGGCATATGCATTTCATAGGCCCGCATCCATATTGGGATTTTTTAACAGAAACACAATGACTTAAGAGGTATATAACTGAAAGAGGTGAGAGACAACGTTCACAAAATTCTAAAATAGTCACGGACGAATTATGTTAGTCATCACCAACATATCATGACACAATGTTTAAGGTGTAATTTGAATTCACTGAAATCCTTTGAGCATATAGAAGGATTTATGGTGCGGGGTGTCTAAAACAATTTAATGGACGAATGGTGGATATTTGTTGCAAATTTTCACCATGACTACATTTCATAGTGTGCGTTCTTGGGTTGTTGGGTTTCCAAATCCCTTCCTCCAGAGTGGGCCCTGTCAATTTCCAATGGTAACACACCACATCTAAATTGATTGACAATAAAATTTATATTTCTTTAAGTCCAGAGTAGTTGAATATAATCCAGTTTGAAATTTCCTCCGAGCTGTCTTTGGACTGTCAATACCATCATGCCTTTCTAATGTAAATGAATCTCTCAACCTTTAACTAAAGATGTACATAAACGGATTTACACCATGTTCAGCTGCATATTTAAAAGTTCATGAAGTCGTTTGACAGGTTAAACCCAATAAAATTTCCGTATTAACCTTGATAGTGCAGCCTGTTATAGCATTTCTTTACTTATCTGACCTGGTACAGTACAAGGTTTAAGTTACAACTGTATCTCCCTCATCTGCTATATTCACCCATGATATATTCACCTCTGTCTGGAAACATACTGAAAATAACACCACATCATATGTGTACATAAGTATTAAATAACATGAGAGTCGACCATTAAATGGATACCATGTGTAACTATTCTCTTCATATTTTATCTATTTTATTCTTTCATTGTTGTACAGAGAAAAGCCTGATTGAGCCTAACAGACACCAATGTTTTCGGACCTTAGGACATGAAATGTTATTACTATTCATTAATTTCCTAAAACAATCAGGACAAATGGGCATCATTTCCCAGGGACAGTTAACGGTAATTAATCAAGTCACATCTTACCCTTTTTTGTCGACAGGGATGATAATAGACTGTGACCATCCGTATGCCTTTGTTCATTTTCTAAGGGTCAATTGTTCTCCATTTCCTACTCAGGCTGTACCTCAGGAAAATACGGTGCCAACTGTGCCGGAGACTGCAGCTCCCGACATTGCAAGGCGTCTTCCCCGACATGTGACCGAATCACTGGATCCTGTCCAACTGGTGGATGTGATGCTGGATGGAGGGGGACAAACTGTACTACAGGTAATGCGTTGCCATTTTATAATTAGTACCACAGCTGTAGTCTACATGGGAATATAAAAGAAATCTTTACTATATGGCTCGGGTCAGTTGGTAGCCTTCAAATAGTTCTGCTTCGGATTTGATTCTCAAAAAGTGTTATTTCTTCCCTTGTCATTCTATCGTTCAGGATTTCATTGCTTACACAATTGACGAAATGATAACGTTCAAGCTGGTGTATGAACAGTAAATGTTTTCCCCTGAACGATTATATATCTAGTGTCATGTCCTGAAGTTTTGCAACCGGCAGTTTAAATCTTGGCGTAGATATTTGAACATCACACGTTTAAACCTGAAGCATTCATTATATTTGCATTTGTATCACTGTCGTACTTTTGCTGATAGGCAATATGCATGCAGTTCTGTATGACGGACAAGTGATGTGGTATGCGAAATGTTAAGGCAAACACAGCAGAGATGACATCGTCATCATATTCTCTGCTGCGCACTCCCAGATTGCATTCATGAGGAGGAGGTATCGCTGTCATCTGTCGAAACTCCCTGTCCGTCTCTCTACCTGGATCCAAAACAACAGTTGTCCCACAGTCATTCGAGAATGTTGATATCTACATTGCAGCTGACAAACATGTAGTCCAAGAGCCCGGGGCTGATTTTTGTATCGAGAGAGGCCAAAAGGTATTCTGATGTAAAATTGCCCCACGAATCCAAAAATTTCAGTCTTACAAATCAAAGCTGTGATTTTAGCCCACTAGAGGGCGTTGAAGCGATGACTCAGCATTTTTTTCAGGTAAACTGCTGCATCCTTTCAAATGCCATTTTCCAAATACAAATACTCATTATTTCACCCAAACTGGTTGCAATGTAAAGAGGAAAGATAAGTGTGTAATTTCACAAAATAAAATGTTTAACAGAGTAGTATGTAGAGTAATGACATATTGTTTTATCTATCCATCTGTCTGACTGACCTCGCCTCTTTCCAATAGGTACTGGACATTATTCATTCATCCAAGTCGACTACATGTGCTTTAGATCCTGCATCAACACAGCTTGTTCAGGATTGTGAGGATATTCTCCTCCCAACTATCACAAGCATAGTGAATAAAACCTTGAATCTGGAAGATTTCCCACATTCTTCCGATCTGCAGTGGTTAAGCCCATCTTAAAGGAAGGACAACCTGGATTCAAATAACTTTAAGAATTTCCGACCTGTATCAAATCTCTCCTTTTTATCTAAATCGGTTGAGAAAGCTACTAATATCCGCTTGAAGGCTTATTTTTCACACAACCATCTTCTCGGGACATTTCAGTCCGCGTATCGCCAGTTCCACAGCACAGAAACTGCGCTTCTGAGAGTTATGGACGATCTTTGATGTGCTGTGGATGAAGGAAATGTAGCTGCTTTGGGGTTACTTGACCTATCCTAGATAGACCATGGTCACCTGCTGGAAAGACTTCAGTATCACTGGATTTCCTCGTACCTCGAAGACAGAACACAGTTCATCATGATAGAAGATGCCACATCAAGTAACATAACACTTGAGCATGGTGTGCCTCAAGATTCTGTACTTGGTCCTGTGTTGTCCAGCCCTTTTCATAGGGAGAGTTCTGGCGAAGCGCTTGCCAAACTCTCAGACTGTACTAGTGTTCTGAAGTAATGGATGACTGCAAACCAACTGTTTGAACTAAACAGCAACTTAGAAAGCAAGATGTTGAATCCATTGCCGTCTCAGACTCTGAAATTACACTATCACAGTCAGTGAGGGATCTTGGAATTCTCTTGGATCCCAGACTGACCATGGAAGCACAGAAAAATAGCTTATGCAGAACATGCTTCGCTCATTTTAGAGTGATTGGCAGTATCCGTCCTCTTGTCACCACAGAATCTGCTCATTGCCTTGTCCGTGCTCTCATTCTCGGCAGACTAGATTACTGTAACAGTCTCTATTTTGGCATCCCTGACACTCTACTTGACATACTTTTAAAAGTTCAAAATACAGCCGACCGCATCGTCAGTCGCACTTCTAAACACAGCCACATCTCACTGGTTCTAAAGCGGCTTCATTGGTTACTTGTGACAGCCAGGATTAAATTCATAATATATGACACTGTGCCTCAATTACAGGTCCTTCATAACCAGATTCCACCTTACATTACAGATCTGATCGACACCCACAGTCCAGCTCGCGAACGTTGCTCACAGCAACAAAATCTTCAAACTACAAACTTAAAACCCTTGGCTACAGAACTCTCTCCTACCCTGCCCCTGTATTGTGGAACTATCTCCCCGTTGACCCGACACACTCTGAATCCCTTGACTCTTTTAAATCAATTCTCAAAACCTACCTGTGATTATACAATGCCTTTCAGATAGTGGTCAAATGTAACACTTTCTTAGTAAAGTAGAGATTCTTGTACTTATTTATTTATTTATTTATCTTCTTAATTTATTTGATTACTTTTTTCGGGGGGATACGGGATTTGAACCCTAACCCTCACAGTCAGGATGCAGCTAGGTCGCAGGCACATAAAGTCAGCCGCCTAGCCCTCTCAGCCACCGCGACTTCCACATAGTGGAGTTTAAGGGACTTAAGGGCCTGACTGTAGTTGTTATGGACACTGTGACGTAACGTGTCTGGTTGGAGATGGATGTTGTCAAGGAGAAAGTCACTGGAGACCGATGTGATGTTGTTGTCAGATTGAACATTGTTTATTCTGTTTGCCTTATAATATGTATACTGAGTCAAAAAAGAAACTTCACATTCTTTCTTCAGGGCACTATAAAAGAACAAGAGATGGTAAGATGGTTAAATAATTATTATTTCATTGCTGAGATCTGTGTGATGTACTCGATACACTTACAGTGCCATAATCAGTTCCATTAGGCTACACCGCCGTTCCAAAACATGGGTATACAGAATGTCAAGTCACAAGAATAAAAATGCGAAATTTCTCAGTTCAATATCGTGTATGGCCGCCCCGCGCATTCACCACTGCCAAACACCGTCTCCTCATCGACTGTCTGACGCTTGTGAACACGTGGTTGGGGATTCTGCGCCATTGCTCTTCTAAGGCAGCGCCAAGTTCCTGCAAATTCAGAGGTTGGTTCCTAAGACCACGAAGCCGTCTCCCAATTGCATCCCAAACGAGCTCTATTGGATTAAGGTCAGGGGACCTCGATGGCCAGTCCATGACGTTGATTCCAGTGAATATTGGCCCACGATATGGACGTCGAGAATGGAGATTGGCAGCCCGCAACCGATTTCGAATGGTCTGTGAGGACAGTCGACCTCTAAACATCTCAGCCCTGGTTCGTGTAGCAGGCAGAAATCTGTCACGTAGGTGACGTAGGACGATTTGACGGTCTCCTGCTCTTCACGTCACACGTGGACGACCCGACCTTGGGCGATCAGAAGTGGTGCCAGTTTGTTGTAGACGACCTCGCAAGTCATACACAGTACGACGGCTGCATCCCATTGCTCTTGCGACGTCAATAGCTGATCTTCCCGCTCGCAACATGCCAACGGCACGTTCACGTTGCACATTTGACAATCGTGACATTTCAAGTACCGTTAGAACTGTGGTTTAAAAGTGTTTTTTCAATTCCTGAGGCCAATGCAAACACGTGCATGTGAAGAAAACTTCGATGCGAAGATCACGTGATCGACTGTACGTGCAAAACCTGATTTGGCACTAATGTCATTTGCACGAGGAATGGATGGGTTTGAGTGGGTTTTGCTAATGTATTTCTAGAGTCGAAAGATAGGGATCCCATTTCGGATACATAGATGTATCATCAGAGAAAAAATATTCATTATTTTTCAAATTACATTTTGTGAAGTTTCTTTTTTGACTGAGTATAAATAAATGACAGAAAATCATTGTCTTATGCCCAAGTACATATGCTGTTATAATTATCTAAATATGTGAACTGCACATATTTTATATCGACAATACTATATATATTTTACATTGTCAAATGCTAACTTTATATCCATTCACAATAAATGGTAAGTATCAAACTAATGTGAGTGTGTTTCTCTTTAATCCAGCCTATGTTGACAAAATCGCCGTCATTGGAGGAGCTATAGGAGTCGTCTTGTTGCTGCTAGCTGTTGGGCAGTGCCTGTATCTGCTGAAACATGAAAGGTAATCTTGTATGTAGTTTTGAATCATTCACAAATAGACAATGTGGCGTGATAAGGCGAACACCTATCACATTTGAACCATTTTTTTCTGTTTCAGGCTGAAAGCAGACCGAACAAAAGGAAGAAGTACGGAAACAGAATACATTGATGCTATCTCTAGTCATACGCCAACTCCTGGAGTGGAAGATGAATACTATACTGAATTAAACGACCTTTAAACCAAGATGAGGGAGAGAGAAGGACGAAGGAGAAGTCACAGTATGATGTGATTCAATACATACTCAGCAGCAAAAACAACCCGTCTGTACGAATTCAAAATTAGATAGACACTGTAATCAGATCAATACAGAAATGGACCTCATAAGCGGAAAACATGTTTATGTGTACAATATCTTGACATATCAATGAATAACTCAGCACAATTAAAGACATTAAGTGAACGTTTGCAGTTCATTCAGACCCTTGACTTCAGTATCTAGTGTGACCATCACGAGCTGCAATAACTGCAGCACAGCGTCTATGCATGGAGTGCGCCAATCGATTGATGAAGGCCATTGGCACCTGAAACCACACTCTGAGAAAGGCCTTGCACAATAAATCGGCTGTGTTCGGCCTTGGTATGACATCATTCAGTCTCCTCTGAATTTCATCCCAAAGATGTTCAATTAGGTTTAAATCAGGACTAAGGTTGACACCGTTCTGTTGTAGGAAGTCCCGTGTAGCTCTGGCAGTATGGGCCCTGGCGTTATCATGCTGTAAAATGTTGTTCCGCTGACGTGCGAAATGTGGTATGACGTGGGGTCTGAGAGCTTGGTCGATGTAGCGCACCGCTGTGATGCCGCCTCCTCTCCCTGGAACAAGGTTCTGGAACACCACAGGACCCACTTTCTGGTTCAGGCCTATACCACCCAATACCATGATGCTTGCACCTCCCCATGAATCTCTTTCCATAATACATTGGTCTGAGTAACGCTGGCTCAGCCATCTGCAGTTGATACGCAGTACCGACTCTCATCTGTGAACAGAACAGTTCTCCATTGCCTGTATCGCCAGTTTTGGTGTTGTTGGGCAAACTGTTGATGTTCACGCACATGACGAGTGGTGAGGATAGGTCCACGGTAAGGTCTACGGCAATGGAGGTTCCCGCTGTTCAGACGTCGGCGTACTGTATCAGTACTGATTGGTCTTCCGTGTGTTCCCCCTGTCTGGCGTGCTGTTTCGGATGCCTGCATGAAGGGATTCTGTACATGCTGTCGCACAACATGGCGGTCTTGTCGTCTTGCGGTCACCCTTGGTCTGCAAGTACGGTGGCGATCATTTGTGGTGTTAGTGTCCCGGAAACGTTGCTGCAGCCTGTAGATGGTCCGAACGTTGACCTGGAAGTGATTGGCAACGGCTTGTGCAGTGTGGCCAGCTTCAAGTCTTCCTAGCGTCTGGTTCCTCTGAGCTGTCGTCAGTCGCAGTCCTTGTGAACAGCACGTGCAGCATGAGTTGCATGAAAAACATGTAGAACACCGTACCATCTCCGAGATCAGGTCGCGTTTTTGATACCATTTCCTGGGTTCCATTCTGAGTTTGGGAAGGAATGTCTTTGCTCAAGTAAAGTTGAGATGTTGTCAAAAATATACAATCAAAACATTAAATCAGTTTACAGTTATCTGTTTCTGCGAAGGAAAATTCCAAAACTGACGTTTCTTTTGCTGCTTAGTATATAATCAAATCCGAGAAGGGAATGTTGGATCACTTATATCTATGGTGTGGCCAAAGCATTTTGTTATGTATTGCGCGGAATCTGTACATGTGACTTGCTGATTGCCTCAGAGGTATCAATTTATACATATTTGTCCATATTGCTAGCTTCACAATGAGCCACCCACATACCAGGGAAATCATGTGTGAAGAACGGAGGTGCAATAAAGTTTAGTTCCCTCCCACTCAAATTAGCAGTTTGGATCCTGTATTCAACTGAAAAGATAATAATAACCTTTGACCACATATATATAACATGTATTGAACGAATCAAGCACGTGGTTAGAAATGCATTTGACACATTTCAGCAATTGCTGATTAAAATGGTGAAACGTTGTACATGTTATCAAAAATGACAGTGTCACTGTAAAGAACAAGGTAAGATAACTATTATTATTAGGTGTAAAACGCACTTAAAAGAAACGTTTGTTATTGCCTTACCAAAAACCCTATTGGCCACCATCACCCTAGGCAGAGAAATTGAGGCTTCACGCATAATGCCTTCAGGCTTTACGTCATCACTAGTGAAAGGGATACTTTTTTGGCCTTGTATTGGCGCATCCTCGATAATCTCCAGGGTATACGTTACTATCACTCTCTACTATACCCTGGATGCATCCACGGCTTGGCCCGATGATTTTATTACCTCCCTTTTCTGGTTTTCTATCTAATCAGGTGTCTACACTGGGAAGTTGAGCGAACCAGTCACAACTCACTATCACTTTTTGAATTATCTAACCGTTGAAACTTGGCAACACAATTGATGCACATGTACTCTGAAGGAGGTAGAAGAAGTTCTTTCATATATTTTTTTAAGGTTTTAGAACTGTCAATTTGTCTGTATTAGTTCCCAAAACATCTAAGTGGCACTGCGAAAAAACCTTCGCGACTGCGACCGCTATCTTTGTTGACGCTGGCAAGCTCGGATGTAACGCTGATTGACTACTGTGAGAATGCGGAACCAGCAAAGGGAGGTAATATAATTATCGGGCCAAGCCGTGGATGCATCCAGGCTATAGTGGAGAGTGATCGTAACGTATACCCTGGAGATTATCGAGGTTGATATTGGCTTGGCTTAGATAATTTTTTGTTATACATTTTCTTGCTGCATACATTTATTTATTCTTTGAAGTTATATTTTCCATCCGTAATGAACATTCAAAGGTGTTAGCTACATATTAGTTTGGTTGAGTCATTTCTCTATTCAATTTGTAAAGGAGATGTGTTGTTGTATATGTTCTTCACTGATTCTTCCTTCTGTATAATTCAATTCAATCCATTCTGAGAGCTTTTCCCATAAATCAACAGGATATACACATATACAAAATATATGTGAAATTGTTTCCTCTGGTTCGTTACATGAGGTACAAGCTGCTGATGGTACATAAACAATCCTGAATATATAACTATTTGTACTGAGGCTGCTGTGTAAAACATACAACTGAAACCACCATAATTCACTATTTGGAGTACATCTCTTTACCATCAAATTATAGTTTATCCAATTTCAATCGGTATATGTTTCCCTAGGTACCTTCCCCACTTACTGATGGTCTTTGGTTTTATAAACTTTCCCTGGGTACCTTCCCCACTTACTGATGGTCTTTGGTTTTATAAACTTTCCCTAGGTACCTTCCCCACTTACTGATGATCTTTGGTTTTATAAACTTTCCCTATGTACCTTCCCCACTTACTGATGGTCTTTGGTTTTATAAACTTTCCCTGGGTACCTTCCCCACTTACTGATGGTCTTTGGTTTTATAAACTTTCCCTAGGTACCTTCCCCACTTACTGATGGTCTTTGGTTTTATAAACTTTCGATAGGTACCTTCCCCACTTACTGATGGTCTTTGGTTTTGTAAAATTAGCGTCATGCAGGTACCAATATTGTTGAATGGCAATATTGGTCCATGAGAAATTTTCACTAAATGTTTCTTCTTGATTTTTTGTAAATATTTCAACAAGGATTGTTTCATTCCTTGATAAGTCACGAAAATCGGTTCTAATTGTATATTTTCAACAAATTCATCTTACATGCTAGTTTTATATTCGTATCTGTGATACTCTAGTATTTTCACTGTCCATCGTCGACAGGTTTTACTGTTTAACATATTTTCATTGTATATTTTGTTTTCGTCACGATATGGCTGAGATATTGCCGACGTTAAATACTCACTCACTCACTGAACAAATTCATCAAACTCACACATTTACCATGTTCATTAATAAAACCATTATAAATGTTAACCCCTTTTAATTCTACTGTGAAATGTATATGGGCTTACCATCACCCGAGGCTGAGAAATAGGGGTTTCACGCATAATGCCTTCAGGCTTTACGTCATCACTGGTGAAAGTAACACTTTGTTTTCTTTACATGGGCTTGGCTTAGATAATCTTTTCTTATATATTTTCCCCCTGCAAACAAATTATGAAACCATGTGAGAATATATGAGGACTCATTATTTAACAGATTTATGAATCGGTATCACATCAACAGTGTTACTATATCACCTACACTGTGTAGAAGTCACCATTAGTGGGTAAATATTGATACTCGGGTAGAAATAGAAAATTGCCCTAATTTGCTTGCTTGCAGCCTTAATAAAATCTAGCTTCAGATTTTTCTCTGTGTCGATTTTTTTTCATCTAGAATTGTCTCAAGTCACAGTCAAGCCATCGTACAAGGACACATAATCCCTTACCCATTGAAAGTTAAGACAAGGACCAATGCAATGGTATGCGGTGTGACATCAACCTGATGCAAAATGTGGAGGATTGTTAGAGCAAACTGATTGCGAAATCATACATCGTTACATTCCTACTTTATATGACACTGTTATTTATTGTGTAACAGTGCTCAAAGCGTAATACATTGTGCACATGTGACCATAAATATTAACTCACTCACTCGCTGAGTACGTGCATTGTCCGAGAGGGACAGAAAGTTCTGGAAGGTGCCACAGGGTACTACAATCTCATGGGTTGCTGGAAAATGTTTTGGGTTACATTTTCTAGGTATATAAGGGGACCTAGCTCTTGTCCCCCATCTCACTTAAAATTCTCAAGTTACAAGAAGACAAGCATTGTGAGTGATGGTTATTGTATACACTGCCAGGCCCAGTTGTAAGTTATTACTGTTGCTGAGAGTTGAATATTACCGACTTCATTGCCATAATCACTGTCTTAGTATTTTATTATCTGCACTCACTCACTCCATGTGTGGGCGGTTGGATAGCCTTATGGTTGAGGTGTTCGCTCGTCACAACGAAGACCAGAGATCGATTCCCCCCATGGACAGAGTGTGTTAAGCCCTTATCTGGTCTTCCCGCCGTGATGCTAGAATGTTGCTAATAGCGGCGTAAAAGTAAACCCACTCATACCCCCACTCCATGTGCACTGACATAGTGATACCTTCGTATTGGTTTGTGAACTTAGTTAAGTTTAGAAAATATCTGCAAATCAAATCACAAAGCTTTGTTATTTGTTGACTTCACACCTAGTTCTAAAAACTCTTTTCTTTCAATTTTGATAGAAAGTGCGTGTATGTTCGGGCTGGACATTTTATATATCACGCAATTATTGGTTTTGATTTTGCGTGTCTTACATTGTGTGAAAACAGATATCACCATGGTGTTTATTGTAGAGTCGGAACTGGTCTCCATGCTCAAAAGGTCTTAACAGGTCGATTTGGTAAGATATCGAATCTTGTACGCTAAAGGTCAATAAACATTTTTTTCACAATCGTCTTGAGGAAGCAATTTTGGATGATTATGCTGTGGCCGGCATTGATTGAACAGATTACTGATGTTTTGGCCTTAAGGAGATCAGAAATTGAGAAGAAAAATTAAGGATTCGACAGTTTGAAATTCGAGCTGATAAAGGAAATAGAAGAAAACAATGAAAGTTTCGGGTAAAGGAATTCATGCTGATAAAGAAATATATCTCAGACAAATTGATTTACAAAATTATATCTTTCTTGTGATAGATCGTTTGATGTTTCATGGTAGTTCCGGCTTCTTCTGGCTTTCTCTCAACGCCATGCTGAAAATGTTTCATGCATTTTGAAAATGTAGTTAAAAATGTGAAATGGTATTAATTGGTTCCTCAAGCTAACAGGCCACAGTTTAGGCTTACTAAGAAAAAAAGTTGGTACTACGGTTGCTACGTTTGCTAGGGAGAAGGAACCTTTGTTCAAAATCAATATTAATATTGGTCCTGGAACTGAAACTATAGTTCCCTTTTTTTAACTTCAACAAACTGAATAACAAGACGAATGATCACAATAAACACGTTTATTATGTGCACACTGACAAAATCTGACAATGATGAATGTATCACAGCGTTACTCTTCTGCGCATAACAATTTTACACTTGAAGCGATAGAGCAAACATGTGTGACGTCATGATAACCTTGACCTTCACACAACGTGGTTATCGGCCATCCGAACGTCAGCCGATACTAGTCGAGACAAAAACAGTGGAGATGAAGAATCAACAATATCATCAAGTTATTTCACTAGAGTTTCATCTTGGTCTTATTATTTAACTTTTTTTTGTTTCAAGCATATCAAATAACATCAATGCTAGGTCATACCTTATTTCCAACGATAACATGAACATCGAACAACATAAAACCTCAGATTGAAAACGTCTATATTTGTTTTATGAACATACAACTTCTTTATTCTGCATAGGCGACGTTTTGACATACATTTTAATGTCGTTGTCAAGCAAGTGATCACTTGCTTGACAACGCCATTAGAATCTATGTCGAAACGTCGCCTATACAGAATAAAGAAGTTGTAGATCACTTGCTTGACAACGACATTAGAATCTATGTCAAAGCGTCGCCTGTACAGAATCAAGAAGTTGTATATCCATAAAAATAGTCCTCACCCTTAATGTAGGCTTGGTCGAAGCATTTGGTTAAATCATAGTAAATCATTTGTTATTTAGGCCATATGCTTATTATCGCGTCCATTAAAATAATTGCGCACATTGACTTGTGAGTTGTGCACTTCAACCTGCTTCAAGAAAGGTAGACAAGGTAGAGTGGTAGAGCTCCCAGATAGTGTTACTTAGTTTTAGTGTGTTCATATGTAGTGGCATTGTTGTCAGCCTTGCCGAGTATGATAGAAGAGTACTGGCGTTTCTGAAAATCAGATGAATCAGAGTTATAACTGCGGAAGCTCTGCTCATTTGTGTGGCCAGAAATTCTCCTTTATTTCTTTGGTTTTTACACCAGCGTGAGAAAGTAGGGTAATTGTAGTAGCTCTGATACAGAGATTTGTGTAACTGCGATAAAGGTTGGCTTCATTTGAGATTGTTTTCATTATATTATCCAGGATTTTGACACCGACTGGTCTGCTTGTATACCAACATGAATCATACAGATATTTTGGCCTTGGCTTTCTGAAAGAATGCATCGTTGTCCGGATTACGTTTTTGGAGAAAACGTCGTAAGGAAGAGATTGGAAATTAACTTGTTCATCAATCGTAGCACACATCCGGGGTTTGCTTTCAACGTCGCGATATCGTAGATCATCACCTTGGTGGTTTTTCGTGGCCATATTTACATAATCCAAACCGGAATCATTTTTTTTTAATACAAAAAAGACAGGCTTTAAGTTTCGCTTATTTTCCCGGACTCGGCTTGCAAAACTCAAAGTAATATGGAACCATACTTTGTTTTGTAGTGATCGCGGGTTGTATTCATAAAAAAAACAACATAGTGTCATTTGATCGCAAATTTTACAAATCCCCTTCAGAGATAGCCGGATGATGTTCGGTTTTGTCGTGACCCTCACGATTCAGCTTTCTTAAAATGCATTTAAACATCTGGTTAGACATAAAGAATTCCTTGTCCTCACGGAGGGAAATGCCTGTTTAATGATGCCCTTACTCCAACAACGCGGCGTTGACATCCTAAGTTTTCTCACATGCCAGTGTAGCCAGTGTAGACAATGCTGTCGATTTCGTCAGCATCGAGTAGCAGGTTTAGATCGGTTATACCACTTTCCAACGTTTCATCGTAATCGATAACAATCTAGGCTAGCTTTCTCGCTTGATTGGCATCTTTGTAAACAACGGGTGTAGGGATGCATTCAAAAGTTTTGGTGAATTTCAGTGGTAAATTTATAGCACTGACCAATTAGTTACATACTCAGTTGAATTAGAAGTTTATCGTATCTCGTACTTGACTTGATGCTTTGAAATGGGTTCAGTAAATTTTGAAAATACACAAAAATGCAATGTCATATATGCCATACATGAAGATGTAAGAAGAATGTTCTAGTTGAAAGTATATTCAGGTGTGAGCATATCTGCGTACATGATAAAAAAATGTTTACACTGTTGCACTAATACGGTTCCATCGACCATAGGTTTCACACGAGTTACATGTTTTCATGCGCTTGTGTGTGTGTTTGTATAATCTGGTAGCTGGTTGGTTCAAGCAACGTGTACATAACACCACCGTGGTGTAACTCACAGCGACTTAATATTCTAGTTTAACCTCCAAGACACAGTGCATATACACTGACGTGTGCTTATTTCATGGAAAGATGATTTGGGGATTTAGACATTGAAATAGGATAATTGACTTTTTTAGAAAACTACTTGATGATACATTTAACGAATTTGAAATACACGGAACTAATACTACAAGAAATAAGAACTACTTGGAGCCACATATATATTTCATACTGAATGTTAGATAAATCCGACTTGACCATCATACTTGTCCTAGATATCGGAAAACAATCGCTCCATATCGTGCATGTTATGCAAACAAGATATATTATGTACATTTTATATGTATATTTACATGTATCGAAATTCAGTTCGACTTGTCAGTAAAATTTCAACTTCTTTTTAACTAATGGGACTATAAACCAAATTCGAGAATTCAGAGAATTCAATACATCCTGTTCGACACATTCAGGTTAAAATACTGATACATATAGTGTAGTAAGAGTTTACTAGGAGGACTTCACAGCTGAGGTTTCGACAACTGTGAGACAATGGGATCAACTATAAAGTCAATGTGGTCGAAAAGACAAACGTCAAGAGTGAAATATGGCTCCGAGCAGCAATGTAGGGCTTCTTGGCTTTAATACAATCTAGCCACTTGAACCTGTGATGTAGATGTTGAAAGTAGTAATGGCTACAGTTAATAGGGATCATATCACTGCCAGTAACGGGAAATGCGTCATTCGTTAACTTTGAATACTTATGGTCCAGGGTTAGATACAAAGGATTGTGTAGTACGGTTTCGATAATGACACCAGTTGCTTTGGAAAGTGACTACAACAAAATTATGAGAATTGTGATTCACTGTGATGCACATTATATGGATCGAAACGTAAGTCTATCTTAAGCAACAAACAAACGGTTCAAGTACTTTAATTTCAACAACATATCGGAAAAATACCAATTACCAATTACCTTATTGACTGAGCATATTTAAATTGCTAACGAGCTCATGATGAATCTACAAACGTCAGTCCACCAGCAAAAACATCGACCCAGTCTAATTAGATATAAGACGTCAGTGCAAATCACATCCATTCACTACACTTACTTTGGTTGTTCATCTGGTGTAAAATCGACCAAATATATTCATCCCCTTTCCAGCTGAATGTTCATTACTACGGTACGACATTCCAAATTAATTGATTTCTTGAATTACTACCAACATAATTAATAACAACTATTTCTGATTCAATGACAAGATTTATTCTCTTGCCTTCAAGCACTTCAAAATGTTACTTCAAGTCACCCTATTATCCTGGACACTTTCTACTGGCAAATGTGACATCATCCTCTGCTGGTTTGCCAGGTCACGTCAGCATAACAGGTAACACAAAGGCCGATGCTGCAGCTAAAGCAGTGAGTGAGTGAGTGAGTTATCTCCACTGCTGATCCTGTATGTACAGTGACTTCAAACACACTATCAAAAGTTATAGTCGGGACCTCATGCAAAAGAGGTGGGACACCCAAGTAGGAAAAAATAAACTTCATGAATTGAAACCAACAATCGGTTATACCTACTTCGGATGTCAGTCAGGACGTCATGAGGAAGTTTTACGACGACAGACAGTCGGTGCACTCATGACTAGCTGCTGAAAACGAAAAATGCCTACCCCACAAAAACAGCACCTGTATTTCTGGCGATGAAGTGTGTTGGAATTCCAAATAGAGGGATGTCGGATTAGAGAGAGTTTCTTATATGATATCATATAGGGACAAATTAGGCACCAAATATACATGTCGGTGTACAGGGAATGTCGGATTAGAGAGGATCCACTGTAAATCTATTTGCCCGTTTGACAACTGGCGCGAACCCAGCGTCACTATCGGCAGCTGTTGCCGGGAGAAGCGATGGTGTGAGACAGTCATGACATAACATTGCGTCACTGCCGAGAACGCCCACCTTCTATGCATTGTTTGCCAATAGAGGTGCCCGACAAGTCATGATCAACATCAAGGTGTTGGTAGATACTGCTCTTGAGCCATATCAGCTTATATTTCAACGGTTGCAGCGTTGAAATGTTGACCTGAGGCGATAGGGTGTTGTATTTTATATAGCCCGTATTAATATCCATTACTCTGTTTGTATCATCTTGACGCAACAGACTGTGTGAATTCACAACAAGTAAGATATATCTATAGTCAGTGCACGTATTCATTACACTGTTACTATCACGCTGTCACAGCTGAACTTCTGAACACAAGAGCAAGCAAATATACATCTATAAATAGGTCACTTATAACCATAATCAACCTGCAGAAGACCCAGTTGATAAAAAAAGTGTATTTGCTCTTTCGGCATTGGAAAGCCAGCGAGTGGGGGTTGTTGGGAGATTTTACGTACGCTTCCATCAGCTATCTCAGTTACATCTAACAATCATGAAAATTGAAAAAAAAACCAACTTTTAACATGCACTATAGAACAGAAAATGATCAGCAAACCTTTGAGATACATACTGCAAATTTTCATTGTGCTCTGTAGAGAACCGATGAAGATAACAACTACAGTGAGGCAAATTTCACTTGTCTCTGTTCTCTTTGGAGATACATTACTGTAATGGGTAGATATAATCGGCAATTACAACCAACATGCACAGGTAAATGTTTGTAGAAATCGGACTGCTTGTCTTATAGTTACGGGTGTTTGAAGTGCATTTAAAGGATAGAAACCGTTAAAAACGGAACCAGAACACGTTTTTGACACGCGAGCAGATCTTCCAAATACAGCAGGGGTCGCTGGGGTCATGTACCTTTTTAAGAAGTTCTGGAGACAAAATAGTTCCCTCTTTAACAGGTTGTAGCTCCGTTGTCCTTGGGTCTACAGGCAAAACAATTAGTGTTCTGGAATTGCCAGGAATTCAACTATCAAATGCACACACATGAAAAGTCTACCTGTCAAAAACGTGAAATTTCTTTAAATCCAATATGGCGGCCAAACGGTGGCTCTTAGCCCCATAGGTCCTGCAGTTGAAATTGAAGATAATCGATTTCCAGAACAGCTCCAGAAATTTGGTAGTCATTGGACTTGCGGAGATTATTGCTTTGGAAATTGAAATTTTTGAATTAATTTTGAATTATCTCCCCTTTACTATTAGGCCTAGAGCCTTGAGATTTTTGCAGAAACAACTTCAGCACGGTCGACACCTTGGTGATATTTTTCAAGCGATTCTGTCCAGCGGTGCTTTTTGTATGAGTGGTACAAAATACGGCGGAATAATAAATAATAAAAACATTAACGATTACAATAGGTCTCCTGCTTTGTAGCAAGGAGCCCTAATGAAACGAACAGAATGTATATTGTTTATTTAACGCCGTTTACAGCAGCATTGAATAGGATGAGGCAGTGAAGTGATTGACATCATGGGCATCGATCTGACAACCATGTCAGTGAATTTATTGCCTTTAATGACAAGTATGGGTTACCGAAGACCAATCGATCTGGACAACCATGTCAGTGAATCTATTGCCTTTAATGACAAGTATTGCTTACTAAAGACCAATCGATCTCGACAGCCATGTCAGTGAAACTATTGCCTTTAATGACAAGTATGGGTTACTGAAGACCAAACGATCTGGACAACCATGTCAGTGAATCTATTGCCTTTAATGACAAGTATGGGTTACTGAAGACCAATCGATCTGGACAACCATGTCAGTGAATCTATTGCCTTTAATGACAAGTATGGGTTACTGAAGACCAATCGATCTGGACAACCATGCCAGTGAATCTATTGCCTTTAATGACAAGTATGGGTTACTGAAGACCAATCGATCTGGACAACCGAGTCAGTAAATCTATTGCCTTTAATGACAAGTATGGGTTACTGAAGACCAATCGATCTGGACAACCATGTCAGTGAATCTATTTCCTTTAATGACAGGTATGGGTTACTGAAGACCAATCGATCTGGACAACCGTGTCAGTGAATCTATTGCCTTTAATGGCACGTATGGGTTACTGAAGACCAATTCTTCAAGAATAACCGTGCATAAGCACTCGCAGATACTAGTACAACAAGAGCTACTTCGTCTTTTAACAACGAATGTAGGACGTGTTCACGCTCTGTAGCCACCTGGGTCATGACATGCGCGCCGTATACATTACCACAGCACCTTGCAACATCTACCCTGATGAATTAGATATAACTTACCCGTGTTTCTAGCTGTACTTTACCTGCACATTCGAACATTGCTGCGCATGCTTGGCTTCACCCGGACAAATGGTAAACATCTATTTCAACGATAATACCAGGTGCTAGTGGTAGCATTCATTATTGTAGGCAAGTAAACGAACAATAGAGCGTTATGTAAGAAGCATGCTGTCATAAAAATCTCACCTGAGCGACAGTCCCTTTTGTCCCATTAAATTCACTTTACGGTTGTGTACACAGCTGAACAGGTTCGTAATCTAGAACCCCTTCCTGGTCTGTGCGGCAGTGTGTCGCAATGGCTGTGAGAGACGGTGTTGTGATTTTGCTTGCCAGTTTCAGCATCGTTACAGGTAAGTATTTTCTTAGTATATGTGTTTCAGCGCCAATTGAGAGCATCATATACCTGTCAGTATTTCTAAACGGGGTACCTACACAGAACGGTACAGACAACATTGGCGTAGATGAATTGGTACCTTAATATATCGTTGTATCATGCCGGATGATCCGAATACTGATGGGTGTAATTCAGAACAGCAACATTATCCCAGCGATACTCAAACTATTAGTGAAAGGTTTATGTTGAAATATATATATTCTATGAGTGTAGCATGATCACATTCGGCACGTAAGCTGGGTAGAAAACATATAAAAGTTTATCAAAATATGTCGAAGCTCTATCAATAGTATAACCCAGTTTAGAACTTCTGTGCATCATCGACACTTATGTTTGTTTTTCGATTCATCAACAATGAATGTATGCAGAGAGGTAGTCGTATACTGCCAGAACCTACTTCACATTGCATTAAGATGTATTATGCAAATATACCAGGCAAGTTAATATGACCTGACAATACTCAAGAGGCTGGTCACCATAACATTCACAACGGCTGACTGGCTTGAGTGAACCTGGCAGATATACATTGCCGCGGGTATGTGGATGTCTTAAACAGAGTAATATACTTCCTGGTGTAGGGTATCAGGGCTGGATATTGAAACGGTTGAGAACAGCTATGCCCTTATCACAAAGTACTTGTGTGTGGCCTTCCCGAGAATTTGACATACGTTATTGTCGGCGTATGTCTCATCATTGTAAAGATATGAAGCAACCGTTTTTCGTGATACCTGTAATTCCATACCTGTAACGCCATGACTGCATGAGCAGAATGTAACAACATCATCAGTTGCCCGTAACGAATGAAACGAGTTCGGCCGTAGCCAGGGCACTTCCTGTATCTACCAACATCGTCAATTCGACCTCAACTCACTGTGACGGATTACCAAAAAGATCGCATAGAGTAGTATATACAATGGGGGTACGAAATCACTTTCAACAAAAGCCTCTGCAAAGCCTTATTTCCCAGATAATGCTTTTGTTCAGGCCCTTAGATCTCGCCCCATTCCCCCTACTATAAAACAGTTTGAGACGCCAGCGGGATACGAACTCCACATGTATACCTCACAACCCGCACTACTCAACCGACTGAGCTACCAGGGACATGGTTGAAGTATGCCGGTTTAACGGGTCTATCCTGAGATAGCGAACTAGCACTTTCCTGATCATGTGACATGTCATGTTGACAGGATACTATATTGGGATTACTTGGTAAGTGTTAAATATTTTGCTTGGGGGGTAACATTGTGCCGTACGGTATGACTAATAATTCCTGTATAACAAACCCTCTCCCTGGCCCATCTCTCAAGTAGTACAAGTTCGGCTCGTCGGCTTTCAGGTCCACTTTATCTATGTTGTAAGTTTTGACTGACCATATAGGATCGGTGGCTCGCTTACGGCTATCACCCTCTTGTTCCCCTGGCTGGTATAGATACCTCACTAGGGCCCTATCTGGTATCTGTTTCTCTTTCCCACGCAATGGATCAGCCGACTCTACCACTATTGATTTTAGTTTGATAGCGTCTGCCGGTTTCTTGCCGGTGAGACGGGTGGCTTCATGGTTGATTGCCGACACCACCTTAAGTAACCTCGCGACCCATTCAGTCGATCGCTTCCCCGGGTGGACCATCTCCCTCGCATACTGATTCCAAATAAGCGCTCAGCCAAAGTCCTAATGAATCTCTCAACTATGGCTTGGCTTCGATGGGCTCCTGCCGTGCCACGCCTGACCTTTGTATCATGTTTGTCTAACAGGTGTGACATGACACCCATGAACTCCCGCCCGGGGTCAACTTGCAGCTCTGTTGGCCACGTCAGCGGACTGCGCTTGTATATGCGTTCGAATCCTCTGGCTACCTGGGCTGAATCTTTCGCGGTCAAGGGTTCGGCTTCCATGTAGCGACTGGCTACGTCCACTACGGTTAAGGCATACTTGTACCTCTTGTCGTGGGGTAGGGGAATAGGAGGTCAGCCTGGTGAACGCTATTGGGTATGTTAATACCGAATTTCCTTCTAGGCACGTAGCGTGGTGCCGGTAAATAGATCTGCCACAGGGCTTGTTTTTCAAGCCACGCTTTGGCCTCCTCCGGGGGTACTCGCGCCATTTTAGCCAGCTTATGTACGGCGCTAGCTCCTTTCCAGTATCCACGCGGGCTGTAGTAAATAGCCTCAAACTTTCTCTGGTTCCGTGACATGTCACTAGACAGGGTATCCTGTTTATATATATCTATGTTCTCGGTTCAATTTTCTCATGCCCGTACGCGTATGTGTTTATCCCATCAATAGCTATCCAACGTTTAGTGTCCATCGGCGACAGGGACGTCTTGTTTATCGTCAGTCCATATATCCTATGCCCATCACTTCTAAGCGTGTTCATTTTATACCTGAAGGTACGGGTCTTGAACAGGGCTTCCTTGAATCTGGCGTGTTTGATGTGTTGTTTCACCACGTACTTCTTAACACCCTTCGCCTTACAGATCTCACCATTGTCGGCCTTCAGGATGGAGTACATCTTAGGCCTCAAGCCTATGTACTCGGCTATGGGCGTGCCAGCACACTCGTCCTTCATCTTACCTAGGACCTTTTTATTTACCGTGCTGTGTATGGCATGGTCCTTGGGGCAGTCACTGGTGTCGTACAAATCGAGGCGTTTTTTCATGTCCTCGTACAAGTCCTCGTTTCGAATCTCCATCAGCAGGGAATCCGTGTCAGTGTACAGCACTTCACACCTGTCGCCGTACTGTTTCTTCAGTTCGTTGTAGTAAAAGTCGTACATCAGGTGTTTGGATAAATCGAGGATGCTCATCCCCACGTAAACAGGCCGGTTGAATTTTATGTGGCTTTTCTTCATGTGTAGGGCGACTAGGTCGTCGGTGAATATCTTGCTACGGTTGAATGCCGGACTGGCTATCAGTCTCCTGAGCTTGTCTTCCTCATTCGATCAAACCAGCTTCACGGTCACGCGTTTCCTCAGGTTCTCCATAGTCTTACCAAACACCGAGTTGTTCATGAGCTTATAGAGATTTTTCTCAAAGTCACTGGTGGCCAGCTTTCGGAGGTCTGTGTTCATTCTGATGTATGGTTCCATCCAGGGGGCTCTGGCTGAACACGAGCACTCTGTGTATTTTGGTCAGCCTCATACCCAACGACAGGTACAGCTGTAGGTTGCGATAGTGAACGATGTACTTGGTCTTATTCATTAAGTTGGGCACGAGTTTTTCAACGTCTGCCACCCGCCCACCTAACAAGTTATGTTGGTACTCAGACATCCAGTCTGGGTTAACCCTCATACGTTCGGGGGCCAGGGGGTAGCTGTTGTGTGATGTGTGTAATGCCTTGGGGTATTCCAAGTCAACCTCGAGGATATAACCTTTGTTCGAATCTGGTGCGATGCTCATAACATCGACCTCGTGCGATTCCCATTCGAATCCCCCCCTGTGGGTAGATACTGGCTCATGGCCCAGCCGTAAAGGTTGTTGGCATCGAGGTAGAGAATGTGATTGGTTGGCTTGCTCGGGTCGTAGCCCTTCACGTATTGATTATTTGCTTTCGCGTATCGTTTGGTTGCCATGGAAATCCCACCTCGCAAGCCTTTCTCAATGAATAGGTGCATGTCGTAATCTGTGAGCAATTCCAACTTAACTTCGGTCTTTTTAAGCAAGGCATCCCACGACAGACCTGGGCTGGTGTAATACCATGCGGGGTCGAGTTTATACTGCTTGAAACATGTCCGCCTAAACGTCTCAAACACATCGGCTAACAGCAGTACATCTGTCCTCAAGTACAGGTCGTGGTAGTCACCCAGATTCTTACAACCCAGTTTATTCCATACTTTAATAGCGTGTGAGTAATCGTCTTGGGAAATTGCCGAGTCGGTCAGATTGCTGTAAAATTCTCTGATGGGGGGGTAGTCGGGTCTCGGCGAACTTGGCCCAACCATCCATGTACTCATAGGGGTACACAACCTTCCTCATCAGCAGGGGTCTAGTCTCGGCGTCTGTGTATCGATCGGTAATAGGGAAGGTATCGTTGGCCTTGACCAGACTGTCGAGTGACGACAGGAGTAACTGAACCGAGTCGATGAACCTCAGACCATTCAATATGAAGGAGATGTATCTCTCCATGTTGTTGGGGATGTACGTCAGGTTGCCGTCGATTTTCGCGATGGCCTGCATGATCAAGTGAGAGTCATACCCTCTCAAGTTGTGAAAGACCACGGGAATGTTTATTGTCTTGGGGTTGATTCTGAGCTTGAGGTTACACGTGCTGTGAGCGGCGCCTCTATACTTACCGGTTATGTGGCAGTGATCTCTCAACGAATCACCATTAAGTGGTGAGTCACACACGTGACAATTAGTGCTACAGGCATGAGCTAGCCGGTCGGCTTGGGTCATACGCATGGGAGCGACTGCATACAGTGCATTCCTAATAATTTTTTTCTTCCTCCTGCAAACACTTAAGAAACTTTTCAGCCGCGTCGGGACCCCTATACACTACGGGAGCTTTCGTTTCCCCATCACATCGGACGACAACGTATCCAAACCCACAAGCCTCATGCTCCTGTATTTTCTGTGTGGTTGGGGTACGCCCAACAGCCCTGCCGGCGGCAGCCTCAACTGGTTTGACCAAGGCTTCAAAGTCGGCGTATATAACATAAGGCACAGACATTTGGTTCTTGTGGTTGCCGAATTTTAAGATATTGTAACCTTCCTTAGGCATGTCGACTCGTATGGCCGTCTGCCCCACACCTTGGCAATCCTCCCGGTGGGATTCTAATAAATCAGCCCTTGTGAAGCCATGTAGGCACCGTTCGCAGAAGTGGCTCTTTTTCTCTGTGTGCCGATTGATAATACAACAGCCTGCTAAAGTGTTTTATCCACGCGTAGTGGTACTTGTCACCTCGTTGGATCATGAATATGTTGATAACGCGAGGGGGGTTCCCCCCCTGTTGGGGTTCCCCCAACAACGGACTGACCCTGTGCACTTTTGTTGTGTTACCTTCGTGCCCAAAGACGTTTATAGCTATATTATTCTGTTTTTCTATTTTAGTGATCTGAGATATGGGGGTGGGTTCATCTATACCATCCCAGTTGAGCCCATCGTCTTGGGGATAACTAGAAGGCCTGTTCGAATTAGTGTCAGCTGGAAACAAGGCTGACCTGATAACTAACCTCAGGCAATCGTCTCCTCTATTCTTGACGTTGACCATGGCCTGTTTTTTCTTATAGTAGGGGGGCAAGTCTAGGTATGACCCGCCTCTGAACGGCACGTAGTTAGCTATGTCTAGATAGACATTATCGATTTTATCTACAGCCCACCTGGACCCCAAGTGTGTGTAGCGTTCTAGGTATTCTCGTATCTGCTGAAAACTGGTATCGATTGATGCGTCTATGGTCTCTGTATGTGTGACGACCTCTTGCCTACCTCTGAAGTAAGGCTGAACGTACTCAGTGACCCCATTCCCTGCCTGCTTATCGAGTGACATTTTCACTGTGATCTGAAACTTGATACTTCCCAGATTGTTTAGTTCCTGGTTTACTTTATCAGCTATCAGAGGCTTGATATCTGTGATGTCTATGTTCCTATCAACATGCATGCGCCAGCCTCTCAAATAGTTACCTACAGCGTGCTCAGTGGGTATGAACTGTAGGTCAATAGCTCTATTCTGCCCTAATAGTTCTACAAGCTGTGGTTTCCTCATACGGGAATATCCACCTAAACCCAAATTGCGTACCTGAGCTTTAATTGTTTTACAGTGGGAGGTTTTGCTACGGGGTCATGTGATAACAATGCGACTAACCCGGCTCTCCCCAGGTTGGAATAACCCGTGAGCCCAAGCTGTTTTCCTTGGACTTTTAATTGTTTTACTGTGGGAGGTGCTTGTATGTTAAGTAATCTCAACAAGGCTGATTTGGTCATTCGAGAATAACCAATCACACCCCTCTGGCTCGCGATCTGCTTGAGTTCACTAACAGTAGTCATAGTTGTGTACACACCTAGGTATATCAATCTCTAATTGGGCCGCCGGCAAGGGAGGTAACTCCTCCAACCTTGATAAAAAATATAGTGAGGCGCCCATAAAATCCGTTAGTAAATATCTAGATACACCTTATCGATTATTCCCTCGACCCACCCGGAACATGCGCAGCATAGTAGGGTGTTTTGTATTCCTTGCAACGAGTTGTCAACAAGTATATCTATCTCCCAATGCACATCTACTCGCCCCCATCAAAGTAATTCCAAGTGTGCCCAGCCCACGGCACATCAAACCCTACTTTCACCATGATTGTAAACGAGCACCCCTTATATAGTCATGGGTTTGAGAACACTGATATCTATACTTTCCCCCCACATACATCTGCCAGCTTCTCAGGCAACTTTCGCTGGGCTCAGATTCCACAAACATAGTTATACCTAGGTGTTCACAGTTTCTAATTGGGGACTTATCCTGAGAAGGCGCCTACGTTCTTTTATGTAGGCCTTTTTATTCTCGTAGATGAGGTGATGTCTGACTACGTTCGCCCCATGAGCTTTGCATAGGCAGTAGTGCCCTTTAACCCCTATACCACACACAGAACACGTGTAGTTAGGGCTTCCCATGTGGAAACAACAGTACCCCTCAGTCCTGCATCTCCTACCACAGGCTTCTTTCTTCCCCATAAGTATGTATTCGCATCGGCACAGAGCAGGTCTCATCTTTGGCATACTTATATGAGTACTTAGTCTAATTGTTTTGCAACCAACGCAGTCGCTGCTATACCCAGCGTGATAAAGACCAGTTCCCGGTCCATTTGCCCCTTGGATGGTGTGTAGTACTCAGCAAGTGTGGGCTTAGGAGGGAGTTGTTTTACCTGTTTACCTGTTAGTAGGTAGTATTCTCTCGCTGCGTCGTCGACATCGTGGAATGTTTTAACGGCATGGTTCTCACGCCTGAGTTGTTCGTTAATGTAATCGATCCTCTGAACACGTTTTTTCACGTACTCGGATTGTGCCGGTTGTAATCGTTCCACAGCAAGGTCATGCCGCTTCCTCTCTGCCTGTATCTCATCCACGTGTGACTCTCGTAGTTTTGAGAAGAGGAAATTACTCCCGGAAAATGCCAGGGCATTTACTAACGCCCCGCCAACCATCATGGCGATCGTAGCCATCCTATATATATTAGTACATTTACTTCATAATATTTTCCGGTAGTATCCCTTGTTTTGCTAGGATGTCCTTGGTGGCCATCGCCATATCAAGGTTCATTATGAGCATACCCATATCCTGCAGGTTGAAATCTATCTTGATAGTCGGTTGTTTAAGCACCATTTTGGTCAACTGAGCGTACCCTACAGCTAGGCTGGCGACCACGATGGCGTGGTATGCGTCGTTGACGAACGTTTTCCCCTCAGTCATTATGTATATGATATAAATATATATATTTTATATCATGATATGTGGGTTGACCTCTAATTGCGGGGGTTTCTCCTGGGGATCCCTGGGTCGTGTATATAACCATGAGATAGCCACGGCAGCATTTGCGCCTGCTATCAACAAGAGTGGAGCCGGGTTCCACGTGATACTTTTATTTTGATTACACCACCTTTTTGTATCGGCAGCTACTCTCTTAGGGTTCTTCTGCCTGATGACTGTAGGAGGGTTCACCTCGGGAGGGTTCACCTCCATGGGGGTCTCCCCCAACGTTGGGGTTTGAGGTGGGGTCTCCTCTGGAGGGTTCTCCTGTGTCATTTCTTGGACAGCATCCATCTATACTATTATTATTATTTTTCCCCTCCTTAAATTGGCAATGTTTTGCCATGATAATCGCTGCCGTCACCGGGGCTAAAAACATACCGTATTTGTGGTACAGCACGCAGCTGCTAGAGCTCAAGGCATGTTCAATAAAAGGGTCTTTCTCAAGGGCCTCCCACTGGTAAAGTCGGCGTTCCTGGGGAATGGGAAGGAAGTATGATGCAATACCAGTGTATATCTGGGTCATAGCCGATCCTATAGTCTTTGTCATCTCGGCCCCGAGTCTAGCCTCGTATCTCGCGTACAGCTTATCGATTTCTTCGGCTGGCATTTTGTGAATTTTATCGGGAGTGTAGTCCCCAAAGTAATGTTTGGCTTTGCCATCAAACAGCCAACGCCACCAGTCTCTCTCGCTTGTCATCAATCTTATCATCGTCCCCTGGCACCAACAGTTGTTTGAGCAGTTCATCGCACTCCATCTTATAATGTAACAAGCAAGTTTTAGTTTTAACACATAATATACGGTGTAGGCGAAACACAGAGAAATGAAGGTTAAGTTGCACACGACGAACACTTCAAAAAACAACCATGACTATAAATAACTGATAAGTGCTAAACGCTAAGTATTTGCTAAGCATTGCTAAGCTTTGCTAAGCATTTGCTAAGCATTTGCTAAGCATTGCTAAGCTAAAACACCCTATAGGCCACGGGTTGGTCGGTCTTGAGCACGAGCTTAGCATGTTTAGTTTCAGCGAGCTGTTTCTTCACCCGTTCCCTATCATATTTTCTCATCACATCGTTCTCTCTCAAACACTCCTCAAACGAATCCCTGTCCTTGCAGTGGAATAAGGCCACCCATCGCGTCTGCTCCCTGAGGTCTTTCAACACCGAGTTGAACTTCTGCATTAGCACCCAGACGCTGTGTTTTGCGTGCCGGCCGGAGAAGGCCAGGTACGATAGCATGTCTCTCTTTTTTGCTATCTCGCGATTAGCGCTGCAGTCGTCCAGTATGAACAGCGTCGACTCCCCCCTTTAAATTTCCCGTGATAAGCTTTCAACCAGTCCTGCAGACGTGTCCCCGGGTCGACTCTGTGTACGTCCGGGTCCGTCATCACCCAAGGTCTTTCCGTGTACGTTTTATTCATACTCAGAGTAGGGCACATGATAACGATGTTGTCGAACACATCCCTTTAGTACCCCTCCAACATATCCAGCACGAAAACGGTCTTCCCACAGCCAGTCTGCCCACACACAATGGCGCAGTGTGGGTCGCAGGGCAAATCAGTAGGCAGTAGCCTACTAGATGGCTTGCCTCCATCAGTAGATGGCCTGCACGAATCTCCCATTGTCTATATTAAGTTGCCATAATCACGTACAGATATAATTTCAACTTGCCAGCGGATTGAGCCTTCTTGGTAATCTGGATTGTTATCCCCCTCGCTGCCGTTGTCGATGCGGCGACCGCTACCGTGCAGTTTATCGTCATCCGTGGATCGCATGTCCAACCACAGCGCGTATTTGGTGGTCAGGTACTCGCCGATCTTCACGGAGGATAGCCCCAAGTCTTTGGTTATGTATGGTAGTTGTTTGATGGCCGGTAGCTTATTTATCTCATCCCACTGCTGGTATGCCCTCATACCATGACTGAACAGCTGGTTGGGCACCCCCTCGATGGTCACTTCCACTTTTTCAATCTCGGGGTTGAAAAACTTCTCGCTGTCCCTCCGGAACGGCTCGTAATCCTCCACGGGGACGACCAGGATGCCTTTCATCGATCGCGCCGGGCACGTTCAGGTTGATATTCCATACTGTGTCGCTCTTATCTCGCACGACTGATCTATGCCTCAGTATGCGATCGTACAGGATGGCCACCTTCCCCGAGTACTGGCTTCGAACCTGCCTGGCCAGCTCTGGGCTAGTGACCATGTCGAACTCCAGAGAGATGTTGTCTATGACGTAACTGGCCTCATCACCGTTCGGCGTACGCACTACTTTGCTGTAGTCGTTAAAAGTTAGCTCGTATTCAAGCCTATCACCCAGCGCGGCCTGGTAAAACGGCGCTTGTTCCGTGAGCAACTCGAAGTCGAGCGGCACGCAGAACCTGTTCCCGTACGTTTGGGCGATGGCCTTTTCACCGTCCGTGATCTTGTCTAACTGGTCTTGCGTGAAGCCATACCCTATGCGCAACCGAGTCGATTTGCTGATACCTTGGTACACGTCATTGACGCGTTCTCCCTCGCTTTTCCAGAGGTCCCCGTAGCAGTGAAACACGTCGCTGTCATCGATGCTCAGCACCTCGTTACCGCTGATCTTGATGGTGGTTTTCTTGATGATGGATCGACCTACGTTCCGCACTAGCTCAACCTAGGTCAACGTGAGGTTGAACGCCAGTCGAACCGTGCCTGGTACAATGAGGTCATTCTCGGCAAGGTTTGGGAATCTAACCAGCAGCGTTTGGTTTTGGTCTATCTTGCTGGGATTGTTGGTGATGGTCACCGACTGGCGCACGGCTCTGACGCCTAGAGGCTCTCTCGATCTTCTGAAAGGATCTAGCTTCCTGCCGTACATTGTTATATAAATGAAATATATAAGTCTTAATATTAAATAATGGCTGAATACATACCTATGGATGATATGTGGGATGATAGTGCCCAGGCATTCGAGGGGGATGAAGCCTCATTCTCCCAAGGCAACGAACTCGTGAAGCAGGCCGTCAACGGGTTTTACGATGGTTTAAAAGGGGATAAAAATTACGTAGAGCCGTGGGGGCGAGACTATTCCAAGTTTTTTGTCGATGGCAATGGCACGCTGCGACTGAGGGGTCGCCCGGAGATCGATCTCATGAATAAGCGCACGAGAGAACCGCTTGCCTTATCAACACTCGGCAGTCGCCATGGGGGTGACTTTATCGGCGATGAACTAGGTTTCATAGATTACGGTGGCGCACGTCCTAAAGCCCTTCCCCAGGAGGCCGTTCAAGATCTGCAAGACGTCAGGGGCGCCACATCGGATCAAGACATGACTGATAACACTGAAAAGCTGTTGGCCACCTACCATAACAAACCCTTACCCGGGTTCGAATTTACCGTTCGGGAACTGCGGGGGCTGGACAAGGCCATGCAAACCATTCGCGGACATCTCGTGAACAACACGGCCAAACTGGACGCGATAGACGACCACATCGCCCATGAAAAGGCCAAACTCGATGAAACTGAGGACGAGTCTCTGAAAGCCACCATTGAGGAACGAATACGTAATTTGGAAGGGGAAAGGAAGACCCGGCTGGAAATGGCATCCTCCTTCCGAGACGAGCTTCGATCTCAGATCAGCCATGCGCGGGAAACCGTTGATCGAGTCCTCTACCAGGACACCACGCTAGCTGACAGGATTCGGATACTGTTCCGGGAGCAAGAGATCACCATCGCCAGCATTCTGACTGCATTGGGCTTCATCATATCAACCCTGGTCGTGTCATTGACACGGGGTACCCCCACGCCTGCTGGCGGCAGTAGCACACCAAGTGGGCGTACCCCCACTGGTAGCGGGGGCGTCAAAGCCTGGATAAAAAAAATCGGGGAGGCCCTGGCTAAACTGGCTGGTAAGGCCGCTGAAGCCCTGCCCGGCATCCTGGGTAGCATCGTCTCGTGGTTGCTGAGCGCTCTGGCTAAAACTGCCACGTGGCTCAGTCAAAACCTGTGGGCAGCCATCGTCGCCATGGCGGGTTTGGTGTACGTAGCGGCTAAGGAATTTTTAAGCAAATAAGTCCCAAAGCTACCCCGCCAACCACCAGGGCTGTTTTACGGTCGATGTGCTGCTGTGCAGGCTGTGGGGTTGACCCCACAGGGGGTGTGGGTTGAACCCTAGGCTCTGGGGGTGGCGCCACTATACTCGTTTCACCGGTCGTGGGTGGTGGGACGTGGGGGACGTTGACATCAAAATTGACTCCCAACTTTTGGTCCGCCGTGGCTATGACTATTTCGTTGTTGTAGCCCACCACTTTTTTTACTCTCAGTTGCATATCGCTCGGAGCCATGTACAGTCCCACGTCGAACACGTAGTCGACATTCGACCGGGCGTATTCCAACACGTCTTGGTAGCGTTTGATGGCACTCGGGAGGTCAACTGGAGAATTGATAGCATCCTCAACGTTAACAATGAACTGTTTCTGAGCGTCGTAAGCAGTCCCCTTACCGAGGATGTTGAAACGCGTTTGCATCTGCGCACCCAACAGCGCCCACATGTACGTTCGAATCGAGTCGTTCAATCTGGTGACACTGGCACGAGTAAACCCTTTCGACGTGTCCAACATAAACATTTTCCATCCATCTGCAGTTGACTGCTCCACTTTCTGGACGGTGAAAGCAACACCACCTTTAAAGTTCATACGGTCATCCCTCCATTCATTACTCGACAAAGCGAAGTCCTGGCGTCGTACATCTCGTTTCAGTAAATCATCACTGACTTCTTTCACGGGTCGCCCCCCCATTATATGGAATACCCAACCCGTGGTTCGGCCCCGGCAAACGCCAATCCGTCTTCGGGTTTAGTTCGAATTCGTTGCAAATACGTTCGTAGGCCCGTCTATCGTACTGGTTGTTTACAGCGTCCCACGGGGCGCTGATCTCTTTGAGGATACGTCTGACCTGGTAGTACACGTGAAACATGAACACAGACTGACTCAGCGGTCCACGCCGAGTGTCAGTTAATGCCACACCACACCCCGTTGTAGCGCACCACACCGCGAAGTTGAGTTGATTCTGCCAGAACTGCATCGGGTTGTTGAACCAAGCGTGGACTGCCTTGACGTTAATCACAGAAAGCTTTTACCGGCCGAACACATCTATAAACTGGGCGTCGAATTACATCCCATCAGCAACCACGATCTTCATGTGGGGGGAAATCTATGTCCAGTTTAGGGTAAAACACTCCCGGGGAGTACATTTTAAAACTATTATATAATGAGTTTATATACTCTAACATGTACATAACACTTCCAGGAATAACGAGCGGCGAGGCCGTTCAGCTGATGCACGCAATCGATAACACGTCAGGTCAACTCGAAGCCGCACTCTGCGATATCACCTACCTACCGCGATGGACTAACATCAACGTCAACAACAACAAGCTATTCGTCAGTGGCATCCGCAGCCAGATAACTGACAGCTACTACAGCGTGTGTTCGCTAAGCGACCAGGTCTTCAAGCCCCTGGGAGCCGAACTCAAGATAAACGACTCAAACGGCACAGTGGTGTTAATCAACAATGGAAGAAACTCGTTGAGGCTCGGCCGACCATTGGCGAGGACACTCGGTATGTCGCCTGACGAGATAAAACCAACAACCACCGTCACAGGCACGAAGTTACCCGACCTAGTACCGTATCGAGAGCTGTGCATTCATCTCAGCCAGGTTAGCACAACGGACAACATTCAAGGGGGTCACCCTTCCACTATACTGAGAGCCGTACCGGTGAAAACGGAGAAATACAACGACGGTAGAACTGAGTCGTTTTCACCGCAGCAGTATAAGAGGTTAACCCAGGGCAACATCCCTGAGCTGATAATATCGGTGTTAGATATAAATCATAATCCCGTGAATATAGGATACCTCAGCATAACGCTGCACATAAAATGACCAGCGCACAAGGCCCCGGAATGAAGGTGAAAAAATGTGTCAATGCGGGGATATCCGACCTCAGAGACACACGCGTATTCGACGACCCCGGAGTAGATGGTAAATTGTACGCCTTGCAGCTTAAAAACAGTATTTACAAACGCGTTGAAGTCCCCTCCATCGGTGGTACTAACAACCTAAGTGATATAGTAGATACCACAAGAGCGGCAGTCAACACTCGGTGTGTTTCTGAATTACTATCAAATAATGATGACATTAGGTATTCACAAGAAGGTGAGCGTACCTACCCTACCGGTTGCACCGGTCATAAATATAATTATTAAAAAACATCCTATGAAAAACATTAAGGAACATTATGGTAGATGTTAAACTCGGGAAATGCATCGGAACGACTGGTTATGTGAATGTATTCAAACTATGCTGTCAGAAATTAATAAGAATGCAAATACCCTATTTTGACGGTCCATTCATAGATTTTCTTTAGGCAAGTCAGCTTGTTTTTTGTATTTATCACGAACGATGGAAAAACATTCAGAATTGTGAAATGGTATGTGGGAGAATGTGTCCTTCTGTGTAAGAGTAGGGGTCATATAAAAAGATGAGCACGTCAATTTGGGGTTTGTTATTTAGCGACACAACCAGTTATTCCCCAAATATTTAACAGCGGTCTTCAAATAACCGCACACAGTCCGGACAACAGTCCAGAAATAGGCATTGTTGGCGCCATGTATGTCGTCGGGGTCCGAAGGTAATCAACCATATATTTTAACCTACCCTGCACATCCATTTAGTTGTCTTGTTCGACTAGCATAGGCACTCTACTCTGAACCTGAATTCCCGAGGGGATGTTTATATATAAATAGCTAGTAACAACCTGTCGACTGAGAGGTATTTATGTTACAGATGAGGTAGATGATATGACACTGCAGACGATGTAACATTCGTTGACTACAACTTAACAGGGCAACAGAAAATCAGTGTTAGATTGTAACCTGTAAAATCAGTTTTCGAAAAAAGTCTGATACACAAGTAATACAAAAAACAAGGAACAAATTTGAAAGAATATATATTTTAAGAATACTCTTACCATCGTGTTTAAATTTTATAAACAGACTTGAAACACGGCAGTACAATCTAGGTTATGGAAAAAACACGAACACTCATCTTTAATGTGTTAAAGAGCAACATTACCCGTGGACATTCAGTTGACCAGTTTGGATGGGATATTGCATAACCGTTTGACATTTCAAACCACGTTTGTACACGTGGCCACTTGTTCCAAACTAATTTGAAGGGCTGAATTGTAAATGACTCTGCTGAAAACTGAAATAACTTTGAATAATACTGTACAATGTATATGTGAAATACATACCTTGGACACGAGTTGTTATCATTCTTTACGTGGAACTTCGTCTCATTTATCAGGTACTGCTACAAACGTTGCCCTGAACAAACCCGCATGGATTAGTTCAGCCTTGGACGGAATTCATCCGGCTACCAAAGCTGTCGATGGAGATACAACAGCAGACCAGGACAACTACGTAGCCCACACAGGGAGAGGTCAAACTATCGCCTGGTGGAAGGTGGATCTGCAGACACCAGTACAATCAGCACGGATTATCCTGTACTTCAGAACAAACTGTACGTATAGACTAATTACGTAATTCATATGAAACAGAACCACTATAAGAATTGCAAACCATATTCTGACGTTTTCCTGGATTCATGCACTGAAATCCATCTTAATGCCGACCACTGTACTATAGTTAAAAACGAGGCTGATTTCTATTTTCAGTTCATGCAAAAAGCCATCAACTAACGATTATGACGTTTACATTTCCCAACTGCTCATTTTCTTTTGTGGCATATTCATTTCTCAGAAAAACATAGCGTGTCTACAACCTAACTTTTATGGTGAATGCCATAGAACAAATTCAGAGGATGTTCACCAAACAACCCACAACGAAAAGACATACGTCTTTGCAGAACAGTACTGACGTTAACCAAACACCATGGTGTCAAACAATTGTTATAGGTACTCAAGGGCCAATAGAAGCCGGACATGTACAATGTGACCTAACTGTATGCCGTAGTTAGACGCAATGGTTTGTTGATGTCACTCAGTTCTGGTATTCACGGTTGTATTCCATTGTTTGAGACGCCCTATACTTAGGCTAGTGTATATCTTCTTGTTGCAGACATTATAAGACGTAATGGCGTGCACCTGTACACATCTGGGACAAACTCATCTGATCCCACAGAAGGAAATCTATGCGACACTGTAACAGGGCGTCCTGACGGTACAGACATCGATGATGTACTGAATGTGACCTGTCCTGGGACCTGGCGATACCTCACTGTCTACACAGAGACCGACAATGATGGACAGGGTGTTATATTAGACTTTGCTGAAGTGCAGGTGTTGAGTAAGTATTCTGTTGTGCGTGAAGTAACACATATATATTGACAATATCTCTCTGCAGGCCATCTTACAATGTTTTGACTTTTAATATTATGAAAGAACTGTTAATACATTTTTTCTACTCTGAAACTATGTAGCATGCCTTTCAGTTCCGTTACCCGTGAAGATCCGGTGAGAATTGATCTTCAGTAATGCATGCTTGTCGTAAGAGGCGTATCGTATCCTTACTGCGTAGATCAATGTTCATACTGTTGATCCCTGATTGTCTGGTCCAAACTCGATTATTTACAGACCGCCACCATATAGCTGGGATATTGCTGAGTGCGGCGTAAACTCACTCACTCATTTCAGTTCAGAATGGGCCAACAAATTGTTATATCAAAGACAGCCTTAACAAAACGTCTAACGATAAGTATCACCACACACGTTTTAAAATCTTCTTGGTTGACACATGTCATCGGTTCCCAATTGCGCAGATCGATGCTCATGATGTTGGTCACTCGATTGTCTGGTCCCGACTCTATTATTTACAGACCGTAGCCATATAGCTGGAATATTGCTGAGTGCGGTGTAAAACTCAACTCACTCACTCAAAATCTTCTTAGATTTGTTTCAAGTCATAATGTTTATCAAATGAGTAGACACTCTTATATGTACCTGTGATCCTAAATGTCAGTTAGGATAACGTAAATGTGAAGTGGTGTAACTAAGTGTATAATTACGTGATTCGCATTACAATGTTTCGTAAACAATGATTAGATATGAAATCACCATAGTACGTGGAGGTAGGGCAGAAGGTGATGCTGTCAATACCTTGACGTGTCACGACAATATTCGATTTACAATTGACCAATCAGCTTTCATTCATTAACGGTGCCGGATTCTGAATGACGCTTACGTCACATTTAAACATATTTTGACAATGTTCTCAATTGAAAGTGAAATAAAACTTTAAAACAAGTTTTGATAAATGCTGGCTTCTAATGAAATCAGTAGGCAATTAGTATTTTGTAAATGTAATTTGACAGTGCAAATGAATACTCGGAATACTTCAGAAACTGATTCCATTTGGTGTAAAGGGAACAACAGCCCTTAAAATATTATATGAAGTTAACACTGCAGATAGGTTGTGAAAACCGGTGTTCGCTAAAAAGATTAGGCGTTTTTCTGCCCCACCGACAGCACCCACTGTTCACACTTTGCAGTACTACACCACTCAGCAACACGACCGCCGTATGACGGCAGCATGTAAACTATCCAGACAATTAAAAGATCATTGATCCCAAAAATCAAACTGTTGATATTCCTTTAGAAAACACACGACATTTCTCTTCACCTTGCTTCTGAAAAACATGACCCAGAACCGACTTTTTCAGCATTTAGATGTTGCAGGATTCGTTGTAATTGAGCACTATGTATAATATTGCATAGTTACCACATGGTTTTACGTGTGTGACTTTGTTGTGTTTACTGAGTAGCATTCAACCCCGACAAATGACTTAAACAATGATGATTATAAACATGTATTAAACGTCGTTCATTGACACCATAATCTTGTTGTCATGGTTTATAGACTTCATTTTGGAGACACTTGGACTCACTGTGACTGTGCAATCCGGACCGGTTTGATTCAAACAATCCACTGATAAAAATCAGATATCCTGTCCACGAATGTCTTTACAACACATTCAGTTGTATAGTTGTTAGTGTCAAGTACTGATTTCCAACTGTGACAAACTGAGATTCAATGAACATAATTTATAAAATAAATGTCGAAATATGTGTAACACAGACTGTGTGAAAATGTGCTTGTAGACTAATTGTCCCAAACTTGAGTATGATTTTGAAATATGTGGTTGAATACAGGGTTAATAAGGAGCTTACAAAATGTATCATTATGTTACACATTCAATGTAATATCTTGTTATTTGATAAAACCAATAATCTAGATATATATAAATAACATATAATATGTAAACTTGCACTTATTCCAGCATGTTCCGTGGGCATGTATGGAGTCAACTGTAACAGGACCTGTAACTCTCGCCACTGCGTTGGTTCAACTGAGTCTTGTGATTCAATCACCGGGGCGTGTTCAAGTGGACAATTCCAGACAGGATGGACAGGAACAGATTGTGCAGGTGAGTGTTTTAGTAAATCCGATGTAGATGGCCTCTTATGTTTTGACTCTAAACTGACCTCAAAGGTTAATGCAGAATTTAGATAATGGCGCTCTTGCCAAAGTGGATGAAAGTATCCTGCCTCAAAGGCTTATATTAAAGACGAACCGGTCATTGTACAGATGTAGAAAACATTTTTACACACCGTATTCCTGCACATATCCATCTAATGCTTATGTGATTTGGCACCCGTGAAGAGCCACCTCCTGGTGGTGGGTGCTGGGTAACGCTAAGCGCCCTTCAACCCCCCGTTGTGGACCCGGGGGGATATTTGGTCCACCAACTTGTTTGCCGTTGGTTGCGCCCCTATGTCGGTGGAGGACTGGAGTCTGGTGGTTGAGGGCACTGGTTCCAGGACCAGCGTTCCTTTGCCCAACACACCACTTTGCCCCTTACTTCACCTAGACGGGTGGTTGAACTGGCCCGGTTCTATCAATCGGCTGGTCACGCCAAGCCCTGTGCTACAACTGTAAAATGGTGCACAACATTTGAGAATTGTTAGGTGATATTTTTAAGTCTTGGCACTTTTTGAACTTTGAATTTTGACTTTTAAATTTCAACTACACAATTTCATATGTGCTTTTGCCTAGAGTCGTATGCCCAGAAGGCGGTGGCTCATGGGCCAATCTGGTGGAATCATTAATCTTTTAATTTTTCCGCTGGAGTATGTCATCCGGGTATCCTTGGTGCTGCAAGTTGGAGATCCGCTTGTTTTTAGCATTGTCCTTGTGATACTCCGTGGTGGGTGGGAAGCTCGGATGATGAACCATTTAACATTAACAATGGCTTACGAACCCTCCCCCCCCCCTTAAGAAAACGAAACATCCACTAGACATTGATCGTGAAGATGATGAATACAGACCGACCCAATCAACTGATTACTGGCCACGCTTTATAGTGATCGAGACTCATGATAAGACGCCACTGAAGTTGAACCCTTTTGCGGTATCAACGGCTATTCAAGGCATTGCAGGTGATGTCAAAAACGTTAAACGCTTGCGTTCAGGAGCTCTTCTCATTGAATGTAGTAAAAGACAGCAAGCTGCAAACCTGATGTCAACGGAATTGTTTGTAGGAATTGCAGTGTCAGTCTCAGCTCATAGAACGCTAAACACAAGCAAAGGCATAATTCGAGATCGAGATCAATTGTTTGTGGACATGATGGAATTAGATATTGTAACAGAGATGAAAGATCAAGGTGTCATTTATGTCAAAAGATTTACAATCCGGAAAAACAAAGAAACTATTCCAACCAACACATACTTGTTTTCCTTTTCATCTCCAGTTGCTCCGAAATCATTAAAAAAGCTGGCTACTGTAACATCACTGATGATACCTATGTTCCTAATCCATTAAGATGCTTCAAGTGCCAAAAAATCGGTCATGGAGTGAACACTTGTACATTGTCTGTCACGTGCGCCCATTGTGGTGAGCAGACACATAGAACAGAAGTTTGTACCAACAACTTTAAAAAATGCACTAATTGCGCCGGAAGTCACTCATCTTTCTCAAGGGACTGTCCAATTTGGAAACGGAACATGGAAATCAACAGAATTAAATTTACTCAAAACATTAGTTTTGCAGATGCAAAAAAACTTGTCCAAAGATCGGACCTCACAGAAACCTATGCTTCCGTCACCAGAACATCACCTGAACCAACCTTGACCGTCGTCAAATCTTCTGCATGCTGTCAAACCAACTTAACATGGCTTACTACTGACACTCCTCAGATTTTGCTATCTGAAACATCCACTCAAACTGCTGAAGTCATTCCAGAGGCCACATATGTTCATTATGCACCTTGTATTACAGAAAAATCATCTCAGCCAAATACAAACTTTCAATCTCAATCAAATATGAAAGAAACTGTTAAAAAAAGCCTAAATCTAGATGTGAATCTTCACAAAAGAATCAAAGTGGCAGAGCCTCAAAGGGGGCTAATAACAAAATCCAACTTTTTCATAAGTTCGGATCCACAGAGGACATGGGTGTGTCCGAAAACATCCAAACTAGGGCACATAGCTTGTCGCCCTCAAGAAAAGTGCGGGGTAGATCCCCAATCAACCCACCAAACAGTTAATGTATTATAAAAATATAGTACAGTGGAATTGTAGAGGATTAAGGACTATTTTTAATGAATTACTTTTTATTAGTCCAGGATCTGGCACCATCGGCATTCTGTCTGCAGGAAACTTATCTGAAACAGACAGATACTTTTAATCTACGTCAGTTCGAAGCATATCATTCTTTCTCACCTCTGGCTGATAGGGCTACTGGCGGGTCTTCAATTCTTGTTAAGCAAAATGTAATTCACAACCCTGGCACACTTACAACTAATCTTCAAGCCGTTGCAGTTTGACTTACTCTTCATGTTGCCTTCACAATATGCCCTCTATATATTTCCCCTTCTTCAACACTCCAGCAGTCTGATCTCCAAGCTCTCTATGACCAACTTCCTAAACCTTGTAGTATACTGGGTGATCTTAATGGCCATAACCCGATCTGGGTTGGTACAAGCACTAACTCTAAAGGTAAAATACTGGACGATTTTATCTCCAATAATGACTTGTGTGTATACAATGACGATTCAAGCACTTATCTGCATCCTGCAACTGGCACTTACTCTTCTCTAGATTTGTCTCTTGCAGACTTGAACCTCCTCAATGAATTTGATTGGTCAGTCCACAATGACCTCTGTGGAAGTGACCACGTTCCAACTATCCTATCAGAAATTTATCCATCTGATCCTCCATCTTATACAAGATGGAAATTTTCCAAGGCAGACTGTTCCTTATTTCAACCGTTATGCACATCTAAACTAAGACCCGAATATTTCAGTGATATAACTGATCCTATTGAGGTTTATTCTGACGTTTGAAATGAAATAGCTGATGAATGTATACCAAAGTCCTCTACAACTCCACATGTACGGAAACCATGGTTTAATACAGATTGTAGGCAAGCCAGAAAAGCGAGGAAAAAGGCAGAGAACTATTTCCGCCATCACCCAACTGTCCATAACCTAAATAAATTTAAAATACTCAATGCGAAGGCACGTCGTACCTTCAAAGAAAACAAACGGCAATCTTGGAGGAACTTTGTCTCCAAAATTAGTTCACGTACGCCAATGCCCAGAGTATGGAACATGGTTCAAAGAATTAAAGGCAAAGGTTCAAAGTCTGCTAAGTCTGAAATTTAATTACCGACAAGTCTAAAATTGCAAATAAAATTGGCGAAAGTCTTGCCAAAAATTCTTCATCGGCAAATTATGTCCCTGATTTTCAGAGATATCAGAAACAACAGGAAAAGACAAAACTTAATTTCGAATCAAATAACGGTGAGGATTATAATGAAGTGTTTTCAGTACATGAGCTACATACTGCTCTTGAGCAAGCTCGTGACACTGCAGCGGGTGATGATAACATACATTACTAGCTATTGAAACACTTGCCTGAACCATGTCTGATGACGCTTTTAGATATATTTGATAAAATATGGACGTCCGGAAATGTTCCTCCCTCGTGGCGTAATGCCATTGTAGTCCCGGTACCAAAACCTGGCAAGGATCATACTGATCCGTCAAATTACAATTACAAACTAGCTGTGTCTGTAAAACCATGGAACGTATGGTGAATAATAGATTAACTTGGTATCTTGAAACCAATAACCTTATAACAAATATTCAATGTGGTTTCAGGAAGAATCGTAGTACCATTGATCATTTGGTACGCCCTGAATCCTTTGTTAAGAATGCTATAGTAAATAAACAACATGCTGTATCAATTTTCTTTGATCTTGAGAACGCTTATGACACGACCTGGGAGCATGGCATTTTGAAGGATTTACATGACTTTGGTTGAGAAGCAGTTTGCCTCTTTTTATATCACAGTTTTTAAAAGACAGGCAATTTCAAGTCCGTGTGGGTTCAACCCTGTCTGACCATTATTATCAGGATCAGGGTGTCCCACAAGGTAGTATGTTGTCTGTAACATTGTTTAGAGTGAGATTAACAGTTTATCCAAGGTTTTAAACGATTCAATCGATGGATCACTTGTTGTGGATGATTTTAACATTTCTTGTCGCGGTAAGAATATGCATACTATTGCACGGCAACTACAGTTGTGTTTAAAAAAAATCAATGAATGGTGTCTTGAAACGGCTTTAAATTTTCTAAATCAAAAACTAATTGTCTACACTTTTGTAGAAAATATAGGCCGCATAAGGACCCAGAATTATCTTTAAATGGCACTCCCATCAAAGTTGTAAAGGAGGCCAAATTCTTGGGTCTAATTTTTGATTCTCATTTAACCTTCTTGCCACACATTCAATCACTTAAAGCTAAATGCCTGAAGGCACTAGATTTGTTAAAGGTTGTTTCAAATTCTAAGTGGGAAGGGGATCAAACTACACTCCTTCACTTATACAGATCATTGGTTCGATCTAAACTTAATTATGGCTCCATCGTATATGGTGGAGCCTGCAAAAGCAGCTTACAACTACTTGATTCTGTCCACCACCAAGGCCTAAGACTTTGTCTTGGGTCCTTTAGAACCTCTCCTATTGATAGTCTCTATGTTGAAGCAGATGAGCCTTCTCTTACACAACGCCCTATAAAATTATCTTTACAATACATTACTAAACTATATTCTAGCGGGTATAACCCTGCATTTGACTGTGTTTTTAATCCCCTCTATGAGGATTTATACAACAAAAACCTTCTCTTGTTCCGCCCCTTGGGCACAGAATTAAACCCTTCATTTCTGCTGCCGGCATTGAGCTGGAAAATATAGCTCCTTCCTTTCTTCTTTCTTCTCCTCCTTGGCAACTGGTCAGGCCTGAAGTTGACCTAACTCTGACAAAGTTTAAGAAATCTGAAACTAATGAATTACATTATAAACAAGAATATAATCAATTAAAAAATAAATATTTTCATACAAATCCTTATTTACAGATGGGTCCAAAGATGTTTGTGCAGTTGCATGTGCCATTGTCGTTGGGTTCCAAACAATGTCTTCTCGACTACCAAATAACAGCTCTATTTTTACTGCAGAAGCTAATGCCATATTAACAGCTCTTTCATATATTAATAAACACCGTAAATATAAACAATACATCATCTTTTCCGATTCTCTTTCGTGTCTTCAGGGCCTGCCCATGGGCGAACAGTGGCCCATGGGCGAGAATGTTTAATTTCGCTCAGAATTCATGTTTTGGAGGTTATAAATGAATGAGTGTATGTTTATAAACATCATGACACAAATTTCAACTCATTTTGACTTAATTCGACTAACTTAGAGCGATATTAAAAAATCTCGCCCATGGGCGAAAAATATGTTGGCCCATGGGCGAGAACGTTTACTTTTACTCAAAATATATGCTTTTCCATGTTTTGGAGGTTGTAAATGTATGAGTGTATGTTTACGAGTATCATGAAACAAAATTCTACTCATATTGACTTTATTCGACTAATATAGGGCGATATTAAAACATTTCGCCCATGAACGAAAAATATGTTGGCCCATGGGAGAGAATGTTTAATTTTGCTCAGATTTCATGTTTTGGAGGTTGTAAATGAATGAGTGTATGTTTATAAGCATCATGACACAAATTTCAACTCATTTTGACTTAATTCGACTAACTTAGGGCGATATTAAAAAAAATTGGCCCATGGGCGAGAATATTGGCTTTTACTCAAAATACATGTTTTTCCATGTTTTTGAGGTTGTAAATGAGTGAGTGTATGTTTATAAGCATCATGACACAAATTTCAATTCATTTTGACTTAATTCGGCTAATTTAGAGCGATATTAAAAAATCTGCATTATTTACAGTTACATGGATGAGCTAATAGCCCATTGCCGGGAGACCCACATTCACACGATCACTCAACCATACCTATTGCCGGTTGAGCCAAACCATTTTCAATTCTTGTTTTCTTAAAAGTGGCTTTCCCGGGCTAAAACTATCAGCACACCCTAATCCGACCATCTGTCATTAATTACCTGTCATGAGCTAGCAGTTGTATTGAAAACTTTCGCCTTTTGTTTCATTACTTAATTGTTTCACTGATAGGTATGTAGTCACTCCAAATTCACCATATGTGCGTGAATGTCCTCTCCGACGTCCGCGCCCCCCTCTCAACCTCGCAATGCCGATCCACTTTCTGCTCACTATCATGCCATCTATAACTTCACCGCTCTCTGCAACCACCTGTCTTCTCAGAGGTCCGCGCGCCTCTCTATTCCATCATCATTTCACACCAATTCTACCTCCCAACAACTACTGTCTCCTCCGAGGTTTGCGCGCCTCCAGCCACCACCGACCCACCCCCCGCACCCCGCCTTTCAAGCACCAACCATAACAAACTCCACGGTCATGGCTGCCCATAGCCCCTCAATTACTACACTCGCTCAGCCTGCCTTGCCCCCCCTCAATGCTCCGATACCACCCCCTTCACCCCACCCACCCTAGAAGGACTTACATGTTCCTTCGTACGTTGGCGATTGGGCACAAATTTAGCCATCACTTAAACACAAGTATCCTACTATTATAGACCTGGTATATATAAATTTACTTCAAATGTTTTGAGACTTACGTACCCTCTCAAGAAGACAAAACTGTGAAACCCGTGAAGGTCCGGGTAAGAATTGGCCTTCAGTAACCCATGCTTATCGTAAGAGGCGACTAACGGGATCGGGTGGTCAGGCTCGCTGACTTGGTTGACACATGTCATCGGTTCCCAATTGCGCCGAACCCATGAAGATCCGGGTAAGAATTGATCTTCAGTAACCCATGGTTGTCGTAAGAGGCGACTAACGGGATCGGGTGGTCAGGTTCGCTGGCTTGGTTGACACATGTCATCGGTTCCCAATTGCGCTGATCGATGTTCATGCTGTTGATCACTGGATTGTCTGGTCCAGGCTCGATTATTTAGAGACCGCTGCCATATAGTTGGAATATTGCTGAGTGTGGCGTAAAACTAAACTCACTCATCCAACTGCTCAGATCGATGTGCATGCTGTTGATCACTTGATCGTCTGGTCCAGGCTCGATTATTTACAGACCGCCGCCATATAGCTGGAATATTGCTGAGTGCAGCCTTAAACTAAACTCACTCGCTCACTCACTCCAAACTGTGAAAATTAGGAACACCTCTAGCTACCAACCCACATGGGCACAATGTGTTAAGCCCATTTCTGGTGTCCCCCGTCGTGATATTGCTGGAATATTGCTAAAAGCGGCGTAAAACTAAACTCAGTCAGTCAGTCTAGCTACCAACAATGTCAACAAGAACAAAATACATCTTCAAGACTAAACGAATTGATAAATTGTTCTAGACCAATATCTGTACACAAATAATGAAATGTAACTGCAAGTTCAAGGTTCATAAGCACGTACAATGCACATTTTATATACCCTACCTCATGTAATAATGTCTATCTCTGATTGATTCACGTGACCTTGAACAAGTGGTGGACGGAAAAAAGTCATGGAAAAAAAGTCATTGGAAAAAAAGTCATTGAAAAAAAGTCATGGAAAAAAGTCATAAAAAAATAACTCTTATCAAACATCATGTTCTCCAGTTATTTACTTTGTTTATACTATTTCACTTTCAAGTTAATTATTCCTTTAGTGTGACGCTGTAAGCAATTGGATCTTATCAAAACAGGAGAAATGAACAGATTATTATTTGTTTAGTTCTTAACGGATTAAAAGTCACAAGTCACATGATTGTTTGTTTAACTAGGTTTGAGCTTCACGATATCACACCGATTAATGAACTCATGGGATTATCAGTTAATGCTTTTACTCAAATGGCTTCATTCTAGCAGCTAATATAAGACTCGCTGGCCGTCAGACTGTGATTCAAACTCTTCACGGCATTGGCTGGAACATTCGGTTAAATAAAATGTGCTAGGACAACTGACTGATGTAGTGCTGTTGCAGATGAAAGTGTTATGATGATTGTGCATTTTCTGATGTCATGTATTTTACTTGAATGATTACATTAATTTTATAAGTTAGGTTTAAATGTGGTAGTGCTGTTGATGATAATATTGTTATGACTTGTTAAATAAATACATTATCAATACTGACCTTTTTGAGTTTATGACTTTTTTCCTATGACTTTTATTCCTACCCAAATCTATGACTTTTCTCCATGACTTTTTTTCTATGACTTTTTTATACAACCGAACAAATTACAATGTATGCCGGGTGCACGGTTGTGCACTGCTTGGGTGGTGTTGTACAAATTATCAGGCTGAATAAATCATTTATATCACGCCCCATGGAAAAAGCTATGGTGTCCTATAATTGCCATCGCGCGGCGCGTAAAAAAAGAACAACTTCGTGGGCGACGTGGCCCACAACGTCGCATAAAAAAGATGACGTCTTGCGCGACGTCGCTTTGTAAAATATATTTTGGCTACAATAATAACGGGCGACGTCTGACTATATGGAGTGGTTATCGGCCTCTGAACGTGGCTGACCAAGGTTACGTCTAAAAGAAGAATCGTTAAACGAAACAGGATTTAAAACGCAAAAATGCTTCAGTCACTCCCGATAAACATTTCTGTCGACCCGAAAATGTTTTTACACCTATATCCAATCAAATACCACCCTAGAAGGCCACTGTTCACTGTTTGTAAGGCATACCCATCTGCAAATGGAACGATCTCTTCCCCACACTCTGAACACAATCACCGCCACTATTGTTCGGTCCGGCATACCTCGGGCCGTCAAAAGCAGCTTAAACCTCACATATGTATCTTGAATTGCGTTTTAATTCACAGATTAGTATTACATCTACCTATATATCACTTTTCCAGTCCTTTTCTCTCTCTCCATTTTCACCCGTGAAGGTCCGGATAAGAAAGTGCCTTAAGTAACCCATGCTTGTCGTAAGAGGCGACTAACGGGATCGGGTGGTCAGTCTCGCTGACTTGGTTGACATATGTCATCGGTTCCGAAATGCGCAGATCGATGTTCATGCTGTTGATCACTGGATTGTCTGGTTCAGACTCGATTATTTACAGACCGCCGCCATATAGCTGGAATATTGCTGAGTGCGGCGTAAAACTAAACTCACTCACTCACTCTCCATTCTCAACATAGCCTCAATCAAAAGTGTTAAGTCTCTGTTGGCCCCACTTGGCCCGGGCTGTCAAAAGCAACTTAAACCTCACACATGTATCTTGAAGTCTCACAGATGAATCCTAGATTCTGTTTACATCCAATGAATATAGTTATATCTATCTAAATACCACTTTGCCACCAATTTTTTTTTGTAACATCACAATGTGGCATTTAGGTAGATATAATACTGATCTATGGATTTAAACACATTTTAAGATACATGTGTTAGGTTTAAGTCGCTTTTGACAGCCCGGGCCAAGTCAGGCCCAACAGACTAAACACTTTTGATTAAGGCTATTTTGATGGTGGGCAGACAAGGGCTTCACTTTAACGGACCAGTGACCTTTACATGTGGCATTTTGTAACATTTCAATGTGATATGTAGGTAGTTATAGTACTAATATATGGATTTAAGCACAATTAAAGATACACCTTTGAGGTGTTATAATCAGGAGCTTTTGACGACACGAGCCAAACCGGACCGAACGCTTGTGACACAGTGTGTTTGTTGACAATATATAGAAAAAAAGGCTTCACTTCGAGCAACGTGTTTGCTTAAAATACTACGCTTTGCAACTCTATAAAGAAGTATTTAGGTAGATATAATACCATTTTGCGTTTCATGTGTACTAGCAAATTTAAGCATATGCATACGCGCTGGCTATCGGATTTGGGCTGGTGTTGTTTACGGTTTTAGAATACAATGAAAACACATAAGAATTTTTGTGTGTGTAAATGTATACTTTCTTTGATCCTGTATAACATATTACAAAAGTTGTGATTTAATCTATTTCTTTTAACATATATAATCATGTCATAACTTCCCATATAAAATGGGGAGCAAATTATTTCGAAGCCATTGAAAATGTCCATGCATCCTATTTTAAAAGATTTCTTACATTAGGTAGATTTGCTTCCAATAAGGCCATACTTGGCGAAACATGACGCTATAACATGCATATTGAGAGTCAAATGAGAGTTATTAGATACTGGATTAAACTTATAAGAATGCCTGATTATCGGTACCCCCATCAAAGCTATCAAATATTTGTTATCACTGGATAAATGTGGAAAGTATTCATGGGCTTCAGATGTGAGAAATATGTTATTTTCAAGCGAGTTTTCTTATGTTTGGTTTAAGCAAGATGTTGGTGATATAAAAATGTTTTGTCAACATTAAAACAACGAATGAAAGATATATATATTCAGAATTGGTACGCATCCGTCAATTCATCCAGTTTTCTTAGTCATTATCCACAATGTAAATCGATGTTCGGCACTGCAAAATATATCGGTGTTCTTAATGATAAGTCTCTTTTAGGATTTTGTTTTGTTAATTTAGAATCTCTCTACATGCCTTAAAAATACAACGTTTAAGAAAAGATAATAATACATTGGAAGATTTATCAGGTTCTTATTGTTCTTCTGGTAAAACTGAAGACGAACGTCACTTATTATTTGTCTGTAAGACTTTTTCTGCCTGCCGAAAGAAGTATTTAAAATGCACTAATGATGCCCCACAAACGATATTCAATGTACTTAATTCTAATAATGCTGTTATTATTAAATCTGTTGCCATTTTCATAAAACATTTGATGTCCATCCGTAAATCACATGTAAAACAGTAATTTCATGTCACGTGACCAATAGTTGTAATTGAGTAACTTCAATTGTACTCTGGGCCACTGGGCCGTAACTACTGAATAAAACCTGTGTGACTGTCTGTCTGTTTGCCATTGTCCATGTACTCCATCAATGTCGGGTGGTTATTTGCAAGCCTGAACTTCAGGGTATATAGTCGTTCCTCCAAATCTCTGTACTTCTTTTGGGGGACAGTCTTTGGCCGGCATTGTACTGAAGCATTTTCCCCCTTTCTTCTTGTTCACAATAAACATATAACCATTTACATACATGTATATGTATGTTCCACCACGAGAAGTATGAAGAAACCAATTGTGCATTTTCCATAACTGAATTTGTGGAAATAATGATGAAAACTGTCAGTTCCAACATTCTTATAGCTTGCACGTTTATGTAAGAAATTGAATAACTCACTACTAATGAACTGAGTGAACTAAATTCACTCACTAAACCCGCTGGTTCACATGTCAACCCGCTGCTACAAAAGTCATATTTCGTTTCCTGAGTGGAGACATTTTACATTTTGTAGAAAACCAGTGTATTGATCCCTTAAAACAACACCGTTTTCACAACGTCAAACATCAACTAAATTTAGTAATGTTGAACATAAAATCAGTGATTAGAGATCAATAGCAGTACAACTGCATCACAAAAGGTTATTCCCCGATTTTCCAATATACCCATTTCCAAACACGACGTCGCCATTTTGTCGTAGATCATTCTTGTGCATATCTGCACGACGTCGTGGTCAACGTAGTCTTTTTTATGCGACGTCGCCCACGACGTAGTTCTTTTTTTTACGCGCCACGCGATGGCAATTATAGGACACCATAAAACACCGGTATCTTCCCATAGTCCTTTTTATGCGACGTCGCCCACGATGTAGTTCTTTTTTTTAGGCGCCACGCGATGGCAATAATAGGACACCATAAAAAAACGGTATCTTCCCATAAGATAAACCTCCCAAAAGACAGACCGCTTAAAACAGCACATTTTATGGTTGGTTGCATAAGGCTTAATGAAGCTGTACCCTTGATAATATGCATCCACGGCAGTCAGTGAACCGTGAAGCAGTGGTTCAAATCGACTAGTCAGTACCATGTTAGTGAAATATATGACTGAATTCCATGCTATATTTACATGAAGAGAGATTTAAGATACTTTTGCCTAAGGTTATGTATTTATATGGTTTTATAAAAATCCTTGTATGATGTATATTTTCACGCTCTAGATAACAGTGTCTCATAAGCCTGTTAAGGCTGGATGTATGTAAAACATTATGTGTTTATTTTATATGTATTTTATATCTTGTTTACATACATGGGACACTTTAATTAATAAACTATGTCTATCTGTCTGTCTGTCTTTAAACATTCGATAAGATAACTTCTGTTTACAATTGTGATGCGGTGTATACGGGGATTTTTGCGTCCCGTTTTATCCACCTACCCGAAGGCGTCAGTGACAGTTTGTTACTACTTATGATAGGAATTAATTTGACGTTTTTGTGTATTCTGTTACATTATATATGTAACGGTGAGGTATTAATAAAAGCAATGTTTTGCTTGTTTACCAAACCAGGTTCTCTGAGAATATAAATATGTTTAAACCATATGTTCAAAATTGAAATACAATATGAACATGCACACAATAGCAATATTGAAAGGCACATCTTGTCAAACAAGGTTTTCAAGAGCATATACGCATAAATGAGCACGTCTTGAGAAAGGTCAAAGTTCCTATTCCTATCTCAGTAAACAGGGTTGTTCAATCACACATATATACACACCAATTTTGCATGACAAATAAGTTAATGCACAAAAGAGAATTTAACACCATTTCGACACCTTATAATACAATCAATTCGAGATTTCCTTAGAATGTACGATATATAGTCTTTTTAAAAAAAACACCCTCACGAGCACCTGTACATCTCACACCTAGCCCAGGGTGATCAATGGATTGTATATATGGAAAGCAAAATACACTTGAAAGTCGTGGCTGTTTTACTCCAATACACAAGACCAACGGATGGGACACAAAAACTTTTTCGGGGCAAATTGTCGCAGGCGCTTTGCGGAAATTACGTAACTGAATGCGGAGATACGCTGAAGGTCATCGTTCCGCTCCGTGACCTCGTCTTTGCGAGCTACACTGAAATACTGAACTGAGGTGAAACTCAGAATGATGAAATTGGAAATGAGGAAGAAACCAGCTAAATCAAAATGTGGATGACAACACAATAACTTGAAAATCTCTCATGAATTCGTATGACAATGCATGATACCATTATTGGGCAATGGATTGATCCAAAGTTATGTGCATAAGAATAAATTAAGCGATATAATTAATGGGGCTGTAATGATGCATCAGACTATCGATGAATTGAAATTATTCCGAAAGCAATTAATCGATGGTAGAACTGAAAAACTATCGATGCATCGATAGTATGTGGGACTATCGATAGTTTAGTGATGGTTATTTATTCTTATTAAATATTTGTGTTGTTTCGATTTTTTCAATTGTTTAGGTACAAACTTGCAGCTTCATTGAGTTTATGTTTTAACTGTTTACTCGATCTTGGTTTCAAGTTTCTTGTCAGTTATTCATAGGGGGAGCAGAGGAAGCCCAACAGCCCGTCGTATCCACCTCTGTACCTCTGGGAGTAACTCATTTAGTTACATGGGAAATCTATAATCCTGTTTTGATCAAAGTGAACATTATGAACACAAACTGTGAGAAGCCGAAGTCAATAGACATTAGTATTTCTGCACAAAAAGTAACAAACTAAGAATTAGTGTTAAAATATACCACTAACCACTAATATGAAAACATCTCGATTGTCTATGGGATAGGTCTATTACGTCAGTGGGTAAAACTAGGTTTGTAATCAGTCACGCCTGATTGATCCAAAGTTGTCTGATAATTGGCGTGTCTGACAAATGGGATGTCTAACTTATGAGAGCAAAAGCATGCATGGAATTGGAGACCCCCTTCTTCATCTCGGTTAAATGTGTGTTTAGCAATAATAAATCCTAAATAGAAAAACCCAACTTGCTTATATATACTGGATGTACAGGAGGACTGCAACAGTCACAATGGATTGACATGAGAGTGACGATGAGAGCTATCGGGATAGGTTTGTATGTTGAGGTACAATATCTTCTTATAAGTTTTCATTACTATCAATACATCCCACTAATATATGATAACATACATGATAACAGCACTCCATGTCCAGCTCGTTAAACAACACAATAAAAATACAATTATTTTAATAGACTCATTCAGCCGGCCCCAGCCGTTAAAACACCAAAATAACCAATCTAAACAAATAAATGAAATACTAAAAAGCACCAAGAATCTGCACGCCTCAGGTAAAAAGGTAGAGTGCAAAAGTGGCAGAACCGCCAAAATAGTGCCAATCTTACTCTGCTCAATAAATCAGAATGGTCTAAGTGTTAGCATTGCCATATTGTGTGTGCTTTGCATGTTTATTTATATGGAATTGCTTCATGTTTCTATTTAAATAGGGGTGTGGTGGGGTGGTGGTGGTGGGTTTTGTACTCCCTAAAACCTCAGGCGAAGAATAGCCGTGACGGGCAGACGGGAATTACAAAATAATTGATCGCAAAATATTAAAACGAAACGTGCACACCTGGGTAGGTACACCTCGCAAGTGTGGGGTTGCCAACGATAGAATTTATTCAACAATGAATACTATGGCGACATACCGAGTGTTACGTAGAATAAAAACACAGTTTTGATGCTTTTTTCCCTTTGTGAGAAGGTTTGACAAGGCCATTAGCTCCTGAGTGGTGACGTGTGACGTCCTGGGCAGGAAGTGACAGTGTATTGACTTCTTTCCTTAATTACCCAGTTGGGGCTCGCTAATTAACCTTTATTTGTTCTGAAGCAGCATAGACTATTTATTTTATTTGGAAGTGGTTATTGGCAAATGTCAATAGGATTGACAAGACATATTTCAATACAGTTAAAGCTCTCACAATACTGTTTGTGTTACAAGAATATACAAATTAAAAGTAATATTTCATATTCAACAATTTCTTAATTTTGACTGTCCGGACGTGTATGTTTTGATAGTATCGGTTCGTACACGCATACCATTGACTAGCCACATTTCCAATTGCATTGAGTTATTTCGCATGTTGTACGTTACTAAATTAATAAATAAGCTACTGTACTGGGGCTTATCTTGCTGTGATTTCTGTTCTGTTTCATGAATCAATGTATCATTGAAGCAGTATGTCAGATACAGTTTCCAACACAAGGTAGTACCTTTGTGTTGTTCTGTGAAGCCATATCACATAAAAATTATAGAACGCTGGATCATTCGCAGATTGTCGCGAAGCGGCATTTTTGACATTTTCAGTCATCACTCGATCCTTAACTGGGTCACCAGTGTAATGCCCTTGGTGGTAAAAAACGATGCTTTTTCAGTGCTTCTGCATTCTCAAATCATCTACGATACAATATCACGTCATACTGTAGTTAGATAACTTGTTCCATGGCATTACTTCTAATGTTTTAAGTGCCTAGTGACTACATATGATGCTGATTATGAGTTTAACGTCGGCTTCTGGCTGTAGCCAATAACGCCGACAGGGTAGGTGGGAGCTAAAGTAATAATTAATATGTTTATAATAAGGGATAAACCACCATACCCCCAAAAATGTAAATGATGGGGTGTTAACCTAAGTGAATTTTGAATGGAAACGGCTACAAACATGATAATAAATTAAAAGCCGTGATTAGGAAGGGAAAAGAAAAAATAATTTAGTTTGATGTAATTAGATGAGAAGAGATGAGAAATAGAACTAAACTGATAGATATAAAGTAGGGCTTGTTAGGGTGGGTGTGTGTGAATTGTATAGCATAGGGGGAGCTTGTTGTTTTGGAAACAGGTGTTTATAATTAAATAATGGGTAAAGAAAGATAAAGGGGTTAAACTGGGGTGGGGGTGGTGGTATGGGAACATTGAAGGGGCAAGGCAACCTCCAAAACATGGAAAAAACATGTATTTTGAGTAAAAGTAAATATTCTCGCCCATGGGCCAAAATGTTTTTCGCCCATGGGCAAGATTTTAAATATCGCTCTTAGTTAGTCGAATTAAGTCAAAATGAGTTGAAATTTGTGACATGATGCTTATAAACATACACTCATTCATTTATAACCTCCAAAACATGAATTCTGAGCGAAATTAAACATTCTCGCCAATGGGCCAACATATTTTTCGCCCATGGGCGAGATGTTTTAATATCGTTCTAAATTAGTCGAATTAAGTCCAAATGAGTTGAAATTTGTTTCATGATGCTTATAAACATACACTCACTCATATACAACCTCCAAAACATGAATTCTGATCGAAATTATACATTCTCGCCCATGGGCCACTGTTCGCCCATGGGCGAGCGAGTTTAAATTTAAAGTTTTCGAAAATTATGTTTTCCATTTTTGCATTCTTGGCATATATTCATAACAACTGCATGTTTAATTTGGTCAAATCCCTTGTTTGATAGTGCCGAAAGTGCGGAGAGTTTCTGGACTTTTGTGAGTCCAGAATTAAATTGTGACGTGTTAATTATTAAATGTTAATTGACGTTAAAAATATCCTTCACTGTTTTGACATTGAAAAGTCTATTCCTCGTCATTTGTTGAGTGCTGCCTTGGCAGTAAAATCGGCCATAGTGTAAAATCTTGTTTATATTGTCAGTCATTTGTTTCTGATTTTTTTAGATATGCGGTAAATGTAAGGTCGACTTGTGTTCTAACCAATTGCCAAGGAGGATGAGAAAGAAGACGCGAAGGAGATATATTTTCCAGCTCAATACCGGCAGCAGGAAGGAATGGTTTAATTCTGAAACCAAGAGGCGGAGCAGGAGCAGATTTCTTGTTATATAAATCCTCATAGAGGGGACGAAACAACGGATAGAAGTAAATAAGGGTCAGAAAGAAGGGCACTGCCAGGATAGGGCAAAATCACTAAACTCCTATAAAGCAACACTTTGAGGCTGTGGAAAGCTGTTCTTGACGAAGTATCCGTCAAATTGCTTCCCACTTTCAGATAAAGGTCATACCATGGATGATTCAACGTAGACATCAAACACTCCGTTATAATCTGACGTGATACACCTGATGTGGAAAATCGTCTTCCGATGAAGTTATCACAATGCCATAAACTTAAAATGTAGTTCACCTGTGATCAGAGATTTACAGCAATCAAGCGTTACATACTTCGGAACTTGAATATATTTATCTAGTATCCTAATATGTTTTGTAACTAGTAAATTGTATTGAAGGGTACAACGTGGAGGATTGTTTAAATATTCATATGTTGTCTTCACACATTTTTCTTAGAAATCAAGATATTGTGTCCCAGTACTGAATTTGAATAAGCGAAACTTGCATAACAAACATGGCTTATTAAAACATTTTCACAATGAACTATTAAAAGTTGTAATGCGAGAGTGGTATGTATTCATTACTTTAACCTATGGTATAATATTTAGCATGTTTTACCACTTCGCCAAATACTGTATATTATATTGCATGTATATTATACATTGCCTCGACCTTAATTCATATGGGGTATCTCCTTTGACACTTATTACTGTCGTATTGTTATTCTACATCTTACTCAGTCTGTGTGGAGGGAAAGTACGGCCAAAGTTGTGCCAGAGACTGCAGCTCCAGACAATGCATGGTATTCTCTTCCATGTGTGATCGTATTACTGGAACCTGTCCGGCTGGTGGATGTCAGGACGGATGGATGGGGGCGGACTGCTCCACAGGTAATAAAGTGTCATTTCACGGTGCATCGTTCAGTAGTCAATGGATAGTCGACTTGGATTGACGCAATGTCAAAATGTTAACGAAGTCTATCTATACCAGCAGATACAGTCGACCTAGAAATAAACATAAGTGATGTTGTAGTGTTCTGGGTCGATGGACAGCCATGTATTGCAATGCCCCGTCACGTTGAACAGCCGGGTTCAGTCTTACAAGGGAATCATTTCCAGATGTGACTTTATTGTGTCCTATTGTTGATAAACAGCTGGAAAACTAAAGGAAAACGGCTGTTAATCTTAGTCTCAGCGGATACATACAACCTGGTGAAACGCAAACTGGAATTGTGCTTGTTTGGCGATCATAATGATAAATATGAAAAAGTACCTGGATAACATAAATGTACTTGCAAGATGCGAGGAAAAAGAGACTGATTTATGGTAAGTGACGTGTTTAATGAAAACATATTTTTAAATAAAAACAGAACAAAGCAAGACCAATGATTGCCTGGATCTTTCCTGGAGAGACCGATACAGTAGGTCCGATCCTAGGAATCTGTTGGTCAATTTTGACTTTTTATTGATATTTTCCTTCAAACTTCCTCAAATTTGTTATGTAACTAATGGTTGCCACTGCCTCTATTGTAACAAGAATGACTAAAAGTGCAGTATTTCATATCTTACTCAGTGTGTGCGGGTGGAACGTACGGTCCCAGCTGTGCCAGGTACTGCAACTCGAGACATTGCAAGATAAAACCTGCCATGTGTGGCCATGTCAATGGAGCCTGTCCAGGTGGTGGATGTGTTGATGGATGGATGGGAGTGGACTGTACTTCAGGTAATGCAGTGACATTTCATAGCTAATTTACAAAGAGCTACAGTCCACGAATGAGCAATGTCATTTAGAAAGTAGTATATGTAACGTAAGTATTGTTTGGCATTACACTGTACTAAGCCAGTGGAAGCGGTGGTGGCTGTGTAGGTTAGATCGCTGAATTTGTTTGCTGGCGCTTAGGTGCCTGACTCTGAGTGTGTGGGTTAGAATCCTAGATGGAACTCAACCCCAAAAGTACTGGAATCTGTACTTTACTGAAAAGGTGTAATCCCAGATATATCGTATGTAAGCTGTAGTCTACCTAGGAATAAATATTATACAACGTCAGACCCTATAGTATCCGAATTATACAGAACGTCCATGCAGCCAACGCTTCCAGATATGTCCCCGATAGAACAGCTCAGCGATGTCATGGATTATCATGATCGACAACGACCACATCCTCCAGCCAACTTATAACATCTGATCCGGGGCCTTCACAGAGAATGGCGAATAAGCCCAAGTAACGTCATCAGACGGATGATATTTTTTCTGTGCCCCGGATAATTTTTTTCGTGTCTTGGAGTTCGGTTGTAATAGACGCTATCGATATGACATGTCATTGGACAAGCGATTTTAGAGGCGCGTGCCCATTGTTAGTTGAAAGTTTGATTTACTACCCTACCATTGTCCACTCAGTTGAAAGTTTGATTTACTATCCAACCATTGTCCACTCAGTTGAAAGTTTGATGTACTATCCATCCTCAGTTCAGGCACCATCCATGTCAATATCGGTTGCTGTATGACTGTAATGTTAAGTGTTGATTTTGTTGAAATTCTCAATACATTTTACTTCATTCTTCTATCTTTTATGGCATGTGTTGAATATTCCATAACAAGGGAAATCTATTTCAAATCACAAACTATGAAGGATCTTTTTAGTAATGTCAGTTCTCATTTAATTATTGCATCTTTAAAAGAATTAGATTAGTTAAAAAGATTTGTAAATAGATAAATGGTATTTTAAACATGGTAGTATAAATTTCCAACTGCGATTGTTAGTGGTTGTATCCTCGAAGGGGGTTAAAGTATCGTAAAATTACTGCCTGAGAGGGTACGTAAGCCCCAATACTTTCAAAGTTAACTTTTTGCTTACCCGATTTTTCAACGTAGTATATTTGTTCCTTTAAATTTCTAAATTTGTCCTACCATCGCCAGCGGCTGAAGGGATTATGTAAATCCAATTAGGGTCCATGCAGGTAGCAAAGGCACTGTAAGTCCCCATGGTCTCTAGTAAGGTGATCTACCTTCAGTTGTTGGCGATCTATGGCCCATTTTTACATTGTATTGTCCAGAAATAATTTTCTAATTTTAAATATATATGCCAGCTAGTGTTAACTCAATCTGTGATAATCTAGTGGTTTTACTGTCCTTCGTTGACAGGGTTGTATATATCATATGTATGTATTATGAATTTGGAACAAGTTTTAGTCACGATATGGCTGAAATACTGCCGATGTGACTTTAAATCTTCACTCACTCACTCAATCACTCTATCCTTTATGTTTTTAAAAGTTTGGTTAAAAAATATCGTCACGTGTCCTCTGGCCGTCATTTTAGAAAATATTATTGTCAATAAATTCGAAATGATACAATTAATCATTGGAACTAAATTGTCGTTGTTTGTAACTTTCTATACAACGAAATAAACAATAACACATTCTCATTCAATACTCGATGGCCATTCTCCGACTGGTTTGACTTACATAGTATACATAGGTTTTGTTTTGTTCCAATGATAACACATTCTCATTCAATACTCGGTGGCCATTCTCCGACTGGTTAGACTTACATAGTATACATAGGTTTTGTTTTGTTCCAATGATAACACATTCTCATTCAATACTCCATGGCCATTCTCCGACTGGTTTGACTTACATAGTATACATAGGTTTTGTTTTGTTCCAATGATAACACATTCTCATTCAATACTCCATGGCCATTCTCCGACTGGTTTGACTTACATAGTATACAAAGGTTTTGTTTTGTTCCAACGATAACACATGCTCATTCAATACTCGATGGCCATTCTCCGACTGGTTTGACTTACATAGCATACATAGGTTTTGTTTTGTTCCAATGATAACACATTCTCATTCAATACTCGGTGGCCATTCTCCGACTGGTTAGACTTACATAGTATACATAGGTTTTGTTTTGTTCCAATGATAACACATTCTCATTCAATACTCGATGGCCATTCTCCGACTGGTTTGACTTACATAGTATACATAGGTTTTGTTTTGTTCCAATGATAACACATGCTCATTCAATACTCCATGGCCATTCTCCGACTGGTTTGACTTACATAGTATACAAAGGTTTTGTTTTGTTCCAATGATAACACATGCTCATTCAATACTCGATGGCCATTCTCCGACTGGTTTGACTTACATAGCATACATAGGTTTTGTTTTGTTCCAATGATAACACATGCTCATGCAATACTCGGTGGCCATTCTCCGACTGGTTAGACTTACATAGTATACATAGGTTTTGTTTTGTTCCAATGATAACACATTCTCATTCAATACTCGATGGCCATTCTCCGACTGGTTTGACTTACATAGTATACATAGGTTTTGTTTTGTTCCAATGATAACACATGCTCATTCAATACTCCATGGCCATTCTCCGACTGGTTTGACTTACATAGTATACAAAGGTTTTGTTTTGTTCCAATGATAACACATGCTCATTCAATACTCGATGGCCATTCTCCGACTGGTTTGACTTACATAGCATACATAGGTTTTGTTTTGTTCCAATGATAACACATGCTCATGCAATACTCGGTGGCCATTCTCCGACTGGTTTGACTTACATAGCATACATAGGTTTTGTTTTGTTCCAATGATAACACATGCTCATGCAATACTCGGTGGCCATTCTCCGACTGGTTAGACTTACATAGTATACATAGGTTTTGTTTTGTTCCAATGATAACACATTCTCATTCAATACTCGATGGCCATTCTCCGACTGGTTTGACTTACAGAGTATACATAGGTTTTGTTTTGTTCCAATGATAACACATTCTCATTCAATACTCCATGGCCATTCTCCGACTGGTTTGACTTACATAGTATACAAAGGTTTTGTTTTGTTCCAATGATAACACATGCTCATTCAATACTCGATGGCCATTCTCCGACTGGTTTGACTTACATAGCATACATAGGTTTTGTTTTGTTCCAATGATAACACATGCTCATGCAATACTCGGTGGCCATTCTCCGACAGGTTAGACTTACATAGTATACACCATTCGTTTCGGACATAAAATAATCTTTTTCTAAAGATATACGTAAACTGATATTTTCACACCCTGTTCAGTCACATTTCATAAAGTCATATGTACGAGGAAGTTATTTAACATGTGAAACCTTTCCACACCTACCATAACAGTGCAACCTGTTTAGCTTTTCTTTACCTTTGTGGAGCCTGGAAACCTAAGCCAAAACTTTATGGCCCGGTTTGATGTGCTTACATGCAGCGGTAATCTAACACATTCACCCATGACATGTTCACCTGGTTCTACAGACCAAACAGATAGTCAGAAAATTCCACAACATCTTTAGTGTACAGCAGCACTAAATATAACCAGACTAAATCCGGCATCGATAAGATACCATGTGTATCTTACTTCATAATTTTATCTAGCTCATTGATTTACAGCGAAATTCCATGGTTCTACTCAACAAACACGTGACATAGTGTGTTAAGCCGTCAGAAAATGGAAATATGTTTTCTGTACATTATTTGTTTCTGGCACAAGTGTGCAAGATTTCCCTGAGACAGATACCTGTAATTACTTGAGTCACTCTAAACTGATTTTGAAAACAGGGATGATAATAGACTTTGACCATGCGTTATCCCTGTGTTGACTTTCTTAGAGAGAATTGTTCGTTCTCCATATCATACTCAGTGTGTGCCCCTGAACAGTACGGTGCTAACTGTGCCAAAACCTGCAGCTCCCGACATTGTAAGACGTCTTCCCCGACATGTGACCGGATCAGTGGAGCCTGTCCAACTGGTGGATGTGATGCTGGATGGATGGGGACAGACTGTACTACAGGTAATACGTTGACATTTCATGACTACTATAACAGCTATAGTCTCGGGTCAGTGAGTAGCATTCAAATAGTTGCTTTTTTCGCTGAACAGTCAGATTCGATTCCCAAAAGGAGTTATTGCTTACCTTGTCATTCTACCGTTATACCATCGACGGAATTATGCCCGTGGATAACACCAATAACAATTTCAGCCATGGTTAGACTGTGACAAATGCGACTGGAATAAATAGCACATTGGAACAAATTTTGAAAAAAAAATGTTAATAAACTACATTGTCGTGGTGAACTTGGAGTAAATGGGTATATATGTGTCTTCTAGGTCTGAGGACATTCTTGATCAAATATTCTGGATGGTCATGTCTATATGTGTACACTAGCTGCCTCATAAAATCAGAGGAATCTAGCAACATGGATCTTATGTCACTTGAGGTGTACTCCTGACAATCACAGACTATTAAAATATCCCAAGCAGATTCATTATTCTTTAAGCAATTGTTATTTTTCATCACACCATGGTTACTTGTCGGTCTGCTCATGATCAGATTAGAAAAAAATAAAATCGATGTACGTCAATAATTCTAATTTGAACGGCATACGATCGGATTCAGACCTTGCCAGCATTGTAAAATCATAATTTTTGATAGAGGAAAATGATAATTTTTAAATTGATATTGAAGGACACGTACCAGTTACACCTTTCCAGTATAGACATCCACAATTATATATTCACATATATGCTGTAAGTATTAAATGATTTACAGTTTACTGACTTGCAGTGTCTACATGCAGTGTGCCTTCACAGTGATCAGAAGATTATATCAGCCATGACAAGGCCATATTCATACATAAAAACTTCGACACAACATCTTCAGGATGTCCGCAGTTCATTTTCTTGACCTATTTTCCTAAGATCGATATTTTCGGGATATGTTTGATCAATCAATCCAGTCATCCCACATTTAGTTACAACATTTATTGAAATATTCCACTTATGCGGTGTATCTATTCTTCGGGGTTTGGGCTCATGATTACCACACAAAGCAGGTCTAGAACAATGAAAATGATTGTAGGTATGAAAAGGGGTATTGATGAACCAAACCTAACTTGATGTGAGTTCAGTTGGGGCGTCTAACGGTACAAACTCGTCTCATATTGTGAATCCTATAACCTGTCCTGACATACGTTTAAATATGACACTTCTGTATACTAGAATGCGCCTCCGGTCATTATGGAGCTAACTGTGGAAAAAACTGCACTCTTCGCCACTGCATTGGGGACTCCAGCTGTGATAGGAGACAAGGGCTGTGTGAAGGTGGATGTGCGGCTGGGTATGACGGAACAGATTGTACTGAAGGTATTTTTTCACATAAGCAGCGATGTTTGATATATACGTTGGTAGCACCATGGCAGCCTGTCTCTTGCCAGAATAGATCAATTTGTGATGAAGTTTACTTAGCTGCGTTGGTTGAACGATATTATGACGTCCAAATTCCACCGCTAACGTCAACGAGAACATGTTGGTTGTCGGTTTGTGATATCAAACAATCCGAACTTAGTTCATGTATTTCTTCCAGAATGATTGGCAAATCATTATAAAATGTAATGTTCACAAAATATACTATCCGAGGAAAGAAACGCATGGGCAAGAAATCTGTTGCGAAAATGTTGTATTTTCAAACATGTATAACTCGTCCACAAATATGCTTTAGTGCATGAATTTTTACACCCGTTTAGAAGAAGGTAATGTATATACAACCAAGTGGGTACTTTTAGATAACGGAGACGTTGAGCGCGATGGTGACGACGTAGCACGGTCCCGACGTCGGGAAATAATTGAGTTTGGACTGTGCAGACCACATTCAGTTACGTTGATCAACAGTATGAGCTCTCGCAGTTGGGATACGATGACATGTGTCAACACACCAAGTCTGACCACCTTTTTGGGATCTTGTTAGTTGCCTCGACAAACATGGGTTGCTCAAGACAAATTATAGTCTGGATCATCACAAGATTACAAATTACTTTCATCAGTATCACTTACACCAGCTCCACCTATATTATTACAGCGTGTACCAGTCTGATGTACGGTCCTAACTGTGTCAGTTACTGCAGTGCTCGACATTGTAAAACAAACTCATCTACATGTGACGGGGTGTCAGGAGAGTGTCTTGGTGGCTGCGAAGATGGGTGGACAGAAATAGACTGCTCCAGTAGTAAGTTACACAGCACCATTGGTTTGTATTTCCTGTTGATTATGTGACGTATTGGTTAAACTAAATTTGAACTTGTTCAAGGAAATTATATAGCATTCATTTTTCCAATTTGATTGTTGATTGCTGCATGATAACGTTGCAAACGTAAAAAAAGTAGTAGACTCTAAAAGTAGTATGCCATAATGATGTCATCTGTACTAAACTGTAAGTTAGATGCACGTATGTACAGGTTTAGTTTAATATTCTTCCCGCTATTCTCGCTTGCTTATCAGGTGTAAGTGATCTTTGCAGCAAGCGTGTATGTCCTGCAGTCGGACGACATAATTTGACAGCTTACCTTTACCACTAACATGGTTTGAAGATCAACAATAAAAGGCGATGTTAAAAAGGTATAATAATTTAGTAGCATCAATTAATTTATTTTAAAAACTATGTACAGTAAATAATAACGCAAATTGGAAACTATTCAGATATGTTGTCAAAAGTCTGAAATATATTTCGAATATTACAGAAATAAGATTATCACCCTGAACTGTTAGACTTAAAGTATATTTCCAATCCATATGGGCTCCAATAAAAGAAATCACATAATTAACAAAGAGCACACTGCGAGGATATTCAACAGATTATATGTAACAGAAAATGAAACATCTGACGTAATATATTGTTTTCAAATACGTAAGGCGTCCATTCCTGACAGAACAAGTCATAACAGAACTGTAAACAGCACCACTAATGTTTTATGTATATTGTTGAATACATTGTTACACAACCACTGGGCTACCTATCCACCCCCAAGAAAATAATGAATATACTGACACGTATTCATATCCACATGAATTTAACGATTAACTGTGACAGATTATTTTAACTCTATAGCTTTGTATTCAGTTAAACAAGTAAGAAAGTTAGTATTGCTTGCCGTCAAACCAGTAATTTGCAGCTATTCCTTTATAGTAGAAGAGATGTTGAACATCACTAAAATCTCAGTCCAGTATTACATGAAAGGGTAAAAAACTTACTTAAGATAAATTTCTGCATTTTGTCAAATAGTTTGACTTCTTTTCAATATGCTAAAATCAGGTGGTTAGAAATTGTTCTAAGAAGTTTAGATAGGGTCATAACATCATCATGAAAACGAGCAAAGCTTCACGTACAGTTAATACTTGTTGGACAATTGCATTGACGTGAATCTTCTCCTGTCTAAAAAAACCGATTGTGTACAGTGACTGTGTCCACTATGACATCTCCTTAGTCACAACGATCAAAATAGTAAGAGAGATAGTTCACAGCATTCGGTTCTTTGGTTCAGAGGTAAACTGCTCTGATGGAAGGTATGGACCAGGATGTACAGAGTTCTGCAATTCTCGCAACTGTAAAACACTATCACCCGTGTGTGACGTCACTGGATCATGCGCAGATGGATGCCGGGAAGGCTGGCAAAATGCCGACTGCAGGACACGTGAGAAGTGTTTTGAGAAATCTGTCTGTTTCAACTGTTCAAATAATACCAGTTTGTTCCATAAAATAACCTCTAAATGTCGTTGAATTTAATTGAAGTAGATACTGAATAGAACAGTTGATAATGGCATACATATATATCAGGTAATTGTTTCCCATTTAAGTTATTTTTGCCTGAAGGTTTAATCAGTTTCATAGAGAGAAATAGTGTTTTATGGTTATTTGCTAATTTCTTGTCTAATTCTGTGTCAAATGAGAACAATGAATGATTAAATAACTCGAAATAGGGATAAATGCACGAAACATGAAAAGACACATGGTCGTGAAACATCTGTACCCAACACGATCTTAAATCTGACGTTTTATGATTGATCAGGGAAAAGGATGTTTCAGAAACTATCATGTAATATGTTCACTCTTCACACCGAGGGGTGACAAACGGCTGGTGGAATAGCGCCGGTAGGTTCTTCGCGTGTATCCTTATTTTAAGTTATTTAATCATTCATCGTTCTCCATTTGAACCCAATTGGACGGTAACCCCCATTACCCCTACATGTCACTACCCCTACAGCTTATAAGAACGTAGTTTACGGCCTGTTGCACTGTTAAGACCCTGCCTGTTACCTATTCCATACAATGGACTAATCCACGTAAGAGACATAACAACACACAACTAAAAGATTGGGTGAATGATTTTATTGAAGGTTGACATCACCATTTGTCATCATCAAGATTTTAATCAGGTTGCTGACAGACCTGACCTTCTGACTATCCTCTGGTGGGTGATTATGTTCTGTCGTATTCCTTACAACATTGCCAACAGTTGTGACTCTTCCTTTGCATGTTGACTGAACACAATTCCAGCGTACACAAGACTGTCTCTCGGCATTCTTAGTGTGAAGATAACCATCAAATAGGACTCGGGGGCTACATCTCCGTGACATAACAAACTCAACATTACGCAGACCAGCCATGTTGATGCCATGTTAGTTTGTTGTCAACAGCTATATACTGTACGGAACTATCTCAATTTACTTTCTCATCTCATGTTCTCATTTCCCTCCACTTCTCAATATTACTGTGTATCTTTCATCATGGCACTAAAAAAACTTTTACAACCTTTAAAACAACATTTAACAACCTACACACCTATATTGGTAAAATTGTTCTACTCACTAGAGGTTTATATTTCATCATGAAACTAAAACATTATTCAGCTAATCCCAAGTTTCCTTGACACAAAACACTGAACAACAAATTAATCCCTCCCTTGATGCGCTAATCTCTTTGGGTCAGTCCATTTTGCCAGCCAGGTAAATGCCGTGTGTTGTTTTAACTAATTGTAGGGGTAGTGGCATGTTGGGGTTATTGGGTACAACCAATTGGACTGTCCAGCTAGGGTCCATGCTGGTAGTAAAGTCACTGTATGTCCCAATGGTCCCTATGCATGGGGTGGGGGCGGCGGCGGCAGGGGATGCGCACCCCTACTTTTGCCCTGAAAGTTTATTAAATGACCATTGAATCTCGGGTGAAAATGAAGTGTGCACCCTCCTATTCTTGATAGTGTGCACCCCCTTTCTCAAAGCTGTATCCGGCCCCGGTATGCTGTTCTACCTTCAGTTGTTGGCGATCTAAAGCCCATTTTGATACTTGAAATATAATTTTAGAGAGAGATGCTAATTTTAATTCTTGATACTGTGATATCCCAGTTTGCTGTTTTGTCCTTCGTTGACAGCTTTTTATAATTTACATGTATTCATGATCAATTGAAACCTGTTTTAGTCACGATAAGGCTGCAATATTGCCTATGTGACGTAAAATCTTAACTCACTCACTCCCAATCCGACTGTAGTTATTTTACTGTTCTTTGCAAACAGGTAGATCTGAGTATATTAACTTTTTATTTGCTTTTATTCACATTCATCATTTATTTTTATTTGTTTTTATTCATTTATAAACTTAAAATTTTACAACTTCCATGACTGAAATACTGCCGATGTGACTTTAAATTTTAACTCATTCACAAATCAGTTTCATAAACCTCTTCTGTGTGTAAATACACATGCCATCGTTTTCAAACCTCGTGAACTTTCCAAGCGGGACGTACGGTTCTAACTGCAGCAAGTCCTGTGATTCCCGTCAGTGTAAAACTCCTCGGACCATCTGTGATCAAGTGTCAGGAGCCTGCACCACAGGATGTCGGGAAGGATGGATCGGAGCAGACTGTACTCAGAGTAATGTATCCCGAACCTAAACTCACTTGTTACAAGCGAGGTGCACAGCTGATTAGTATACTTAGCTAAAAGCGAGTACTAAAGATAATTATTTGTATTGTTAAAACTTGTGCCATTAAGTACTGAATACATTGGGTACAGAAAAGGAACAGGACATGACATGTCTGTCATACAACGCTGTGCTGGAGAGGAGCGGTATAGGCAAACAATGTGTTCCAGAACATCATTTCTATACTGTGACAGGTACCAAATAACATGGCACGACAGATTAACGACTCATGTCAGCTCTGTATTAGAACAGATGCAAGAACTGCCCCACATTATTGTATGATTTGCGACAAATGTGTGCAGCAACATTCTCTATAACACGGCAGACAGATTTACGAGAATATATGCGAGGATCACATTGTGAGTACCCACCATGGGAGGCAGCCATATTCAGAAAACAGACGTCGGTGGTGATAAGCATGCCCAATATCCGAAACAGTAATCGGGAATTGCCTTGTTTAGGGACCAGTCCGGAAGTAACCTTCATGAGACTTATGGACGAGTCAGGGTGTTCCACGTTGCCGTGAACGTTTTCCATAAACTGCATATAGGAGGTGGACAGACGGTTTTGGAAGCCTACTTTCGCATACAGAAAAATTCACAGACATGTATAACAGGTTTGATGCAAACGGAAGTATTCCAGTACATGGCTATTGGCTAAAATCCTCCAACTAAACGCTTTTTTCCAGCGTGAACAATAGTGACATACACGGGTACATATTCCACAAAGTGAGAACCATACGTTCAGTTTGTGTATGGTCAGGATGTGGCAGTCGCTTTGCAAACTCGGAATCCATGACATAAGTCAAAAGAGAAAAATATAACACAATTCTTAGTAGCTCCTTAGCTATCCTTTTAATACAAGTGGCGATAAGTAATTTCATCTATCTTTCCTCATAGAATGATATACGTATTACTTTCAGTAGGAAATATTGAATTTATAATTATAATTTGATGCAGCACATCCTTTAGTAATGAAGCATAAAGAAGATGCTACGCGTTCTAGTCAAAAAGACTTGATATGATGTGTCATAATTAAAACATATGTTCCAGTCTACTTTTCATTTCTACCATCGAATGACGTGATAACTTAAGTGCTTACTACCAGGATGCAAGCCTGGAACGTACGGGCCTGACTGCAGTCGTTGTGGACACTGTGACGTCACGTGTAATGTTGGAGATGGACGTTGTCCAGGAGAATGCCTGGAGGGCTTCACTGGTGACCGATGTGATGTAGATGTCAGAGGTTTGAGACTCGTTTAATATCCTGGAATTCCCTATAATATGTTTAAATGAGAAAAATGTTGTTACAATTATACAGATGTATGAACAAACTTTGTTAATACTGGCTATGCTATATATCTAGTGCATTGACATATGCAGACTCTAGATCCATTCACAATAAATGCAAAGTATAAAGGTAAGTGAATGTACTTCTTATTATTGCAGCCTCTGTTGCTAAAATTGGCGTCATTGAAGGAGCTATAGGAATGGCTATAGGAATGTCGGTCATGCTGCTGCTGGCTGTTGGGCTGATCATGTGTCTGCTGAAACATGGAAGGTAACCTTGTATAACGTCTTGTATGATTAAAAGATTGATACTGTTGCTTGACGAGGCCAACATCTGTAACATTTCTACCATACTTCTCTGTTTCAGACTGAAATGGATTCCCTCGAACGGAGCAGATCCATACGAAGGAAGTACGACAGGTTACACTGAGGAAATTCCAACTCCTGGCGTGGGGGATCCAGACTATATTGAATTGAATGATGTCACCAGGGAGAGAGAGGAGAAGTCACAGTACGATGTCTTTCAGAACCAAGTGTATGAAAATAATCAAATCTGAGAAATGTTATGTGTATTGTATGGGCTAGGTTTTGTGCCGAATCTCTATATATGATAGATAAATATATTATGCTTGGTAGTTTAGATAAACAACTGATATTGTTAGTGGCTGTATCCTCAAAGGGGGTTAAAGTACTGTAAAATCATTGTCCTCCTGCGAGGATACGTAAGTTCCAAAACAATTCAAGTAAATTTAAACGTACTATGGTTTTGAACTGCAGTGTATATATTATTTTAATGTTATGGCTTGATTGTTAAACATTTGCTGACAGCTGAAGGGATGGTGTAAATCCAGCTGGGGTCCATGTAGGTAGCAAAAGTAATGCAAGTCCCCATGGTCCCTAGTATGGTGATCTACCTTCGGTTGTTGGCAACCTATAGCCTGTTTTTATATTGTATTGTCATGTATAGTTAAACTGTTTTAGATAATATTACTAGTTTTGCATTTATATAAGTGATATTCGAGTTGTTTTACTGTCCTTCGTTGGCAGGTTTTTATACTCTCCCTATAATTATTATTAATATATAACTTGATATAGTTTATACACATATGTCTTGCCAAAGTTCTAATTTCACAATGAGACACTCACAAGCCAATCTGACACTTGAGGGTGATCAAGTGTGAAGAACGGAGGTGCATGTAAAAGTAAAGATTAGTTCCCTCATACTCAGCTTATATATATGTCTGGATCGTGTATTCAACTGAAGAGATAGTTATAACCTTTTACTATGCATGTAACAAGTACTGAACGAAATAAGCGCGTGGTTAGAATTGGATTTGACATGTTTCAGCAACTGCTGGTTAAAACAGTGACGAGACTAGTTGTACATCTTATCAAAATGACAGTTTTACTGAACAGAACAAGACAACATATCTATTATTAAATATACTCGGTTAGACGTAAAAACGCACTTAGAATTATTAAACGCATTTATGAATTGGTATCACATCAATACTGTTACTGTTACTATATTACGTACACTGTCTCCATGTCACCAGTAGTGGGTAAATATTGATACTGGGATGGAAATCGAATTTGTCCACAAAATTGTCCTAATTTGCTTGCTTGAAGGCTTAATAAAATCCAGCTTCAGATTCTTCTCTGTGTCGTTTCTTCATTTAGAATTGTCCTTAGTCACAGTTAAGCCATCCACAAAGACACGTTATCTCTTTCCCACTTCAAGCTAAGACAAGGACCAGTGTAATGGAATGTGGTGTGACTTCAACCTATGGCAACATGTGGAGATTGTTTACTGCAATCTGATTGCGAAATCAAACATCCTACGCTACATTCCTACGCTATGGGACACTGTTATTTATTGTGTAACAGTGCTCAAAATATAATACATTTTGTACGTGTAACGCTAAATATTAACTCACTCACTCACTCTCTGTGAACGTGCATAGTCCGAGAGGAACAGAAATGTTTTGGTGTATAAGGGGAGCTAACTCTTGTCCCTCATTGAAGACCAGCATTCTAAGTGATGGTCAGTGTACTCTGCCAGGCCCAGTTGTAAGTTGGATTACTGTTGCTGAGGTTGAGTATTCCCGACTTTCTTGTCAAAATCACTTCCTTTGTATTACATACTTTACATTACTACACTGTTGATTCCACACCCATTTCTTTTAAACTGATTTCAAAACATTTTTCTTTCAACTTTAACAGCAACTGTGTGTTTGTTCGGGCTAGAAATTTTATATCTCACGCATTTATTGGTTAAAATTATTGGTTAACTTTGTGTTTGTCTTACACTGTGTGAAAATAACCATAACCGTGGTGTTATTAATGTTGGAACTGGTCTCTATGCTCAAAAAGGTCTTATCAGGTCGAATTGTTGAGATATCAAATTTTGTATGCTTTGGGCCAATAAACATTTTATCTCATTCGTTTTGAGAAAGAAATGTTTGATGATGATGCTTTGGCTGGCCTTGATGGAACAGAATATTGATGTTAGGCTTTAAGGAGATCAGGAATTGAGAAGACAAATTCAGGATCCCGGAATACTGGAGCTGAGAAAGAAAATTAAAAAGAACAATGATAGTTTCAGGTAAAGGATTTCAAGATGACAAAGAAATAGTATTATTATTATAGGATATTTATATAGCGCACATATCCACGCACTAGTGCATGCTCAAGGCGCTGGTATTTTTTCCAATCTTGTCCAATATCTAAGACAAAAGAGCGTTTGATCGTTTGATAGACTTGTTCCGGCTTTCTGTCAATGTCACACTGAAATGTTTCTTGCATTTGTGGCTAACAATTTGAAGTGGTATTAACTGGTTCCTTATGCTAACAGGCCAGAGTATATGCTTGCTAAGATGGTAGTGCTGTCATAGAGTAAACCATTTAAATAGGTTTCTGTAAAACTTCATATATTCAAAGAACATAATTGTTTCCATATATATCCAAAGTGCATCTTTGTCTGTTTAATGTATTCAGCAATCATTCGGTGTAGCCCTTTTATCATAAACCCCCCCTCAGGGCAGGACCCTTAATCCTCAATGCCATCAGTAAATGTCAATTAACATCTGCCCACGTCGGCAGATCTTATGTATCTACATGTGCACAGGTCAGTGACCTTGCACAACGTGGCGTAATGTCCTTATGCATAAAACCGGACTCACGAGACCAAGCAGAGAGACCAAGCAGGGAGACCAGTCAGAGACGAGGCGAGGAAACGGGCCGAGATCATCCACCGAAGCGGACGGACTGTGCGGCTAGTCGGGGCGTCGGCCAAGGCCGTCGCCTCACCAACGACTACGTCGACGATGAAGAATCGCCGTCCGACTTCTGAATGCGTGTAAGTGACAGAGCGGGTCTCCACATCGGGAACATTGGCCACTCGGTCCCGATGTGCGTTCTGTCACGTGATTTCCATCTTATGTACCATTTCGACCATTATTATCCAACCATAATAAACATGGCTGCTGCTGTCTTCAACTATACTGCTGACTTTTGTCTTCCGCCTCTTGAACTACCATCCGAGAGTACCACAACGAACGTTCTTGGACAGATGGTGGAGAAATATCCGGGTAGCGTGAGTTTGCTGTGACTCACGCACGATTCCCCTACCCAAACTCGCAGCAAAGCAGCCGGTAGTTCAGAGATGGTGATAGACAAGAGCAGCGTCAACGCCGGCCGTCATCTTGGCGGAAGAACGGAGAAGACAACTGACAGCTCATCCGACCCGACGATCAACGAGACAGCAGCCCATAGCCAGCAAACTTCACAAAATCATCGACAACAACCAAACCCAGCAAAGTCCATATAATTGTGAGTAAAACCATCAACGCCACCCTTCAAGATCATGTCAACAAGCCTCAAGATTCTTCTGCAAGTGCTTCACATTATGTGTGTGTGACAATGTATGTGAACGTTTTTGAACTCTCTCAACGTTTTTGTGTTTAGACGTTTTATCTCGGGCATTCTTGTTCATGCCAGGTATGTGGAATCCTTTCCAGTCATTGTTTCACGTGCGTCTATATTTGTCGTATTTTTCATCTATTGAGTATATATTGCAATCTGTATGTGATGTTAGTAGACGTACATCCTTTATTAGATTAAGTTTTTGAAATCCGTTAGGCTCTTACTCTACTACATATACTACGCCCTACGCATATACGCATTTAATGCAGATCAACGCTATCTGCGGGTTCCGAGTCGTCCCATTCAAATCAGACTCCCGGTTTCAAGGATTTTTCTAATAATTTGTTCCTCTATAACTATTGCTATAGACAATAGCTTATAACGAGTTATGCAATACCATATTTACTCTTTGTGAAAAACGGCTACATCTTTTCATGTGGTAATAGTAGTCGTAGAATATAATAAGTTATGGCTTACCAAGCTTATTTAGTGGAGACTGATTATCCAGTCTATATCCTACATCTTCGATTTGCCAACGTGTTTTTGTGCTTATTTATGATACCGGCGAAAGTTTAGTATCCTTGTGCATAATACTTTTATGGTCTCTGGCACACAATATAGAATTCGCTAAAATATCTTCAAGCCAATTTCACTTGAATTAATTTTTCATTAACTTTCGGTCCCGATGTGCGTTCTGTCACGTGATTTCCATCTTATGTACCATTTCGACCATTATTATCCAACCATAATAAACATGGCTGCTGCTGTCTTCAACTATACTGCTGACTTTTGTCTTCCGCCTCTTGAACTACCATCCGAGAGTACCACAACGAACGCTCTTGGACAGATAGTACTGTTACGTTTGCTCGGGAGATGGAAGCTTTTGTTCAAAATTTGAAATTTGCCGTAAATTGATATTGATATTGATATTGGTACTGGACCTATTCTGGTTCTGGCTTTGGCCACCCTGCTTGTTATTTTGCAAATGTATGGTGCCAGAAAAGTCAGAGAAAGTATTTCACCATTGAAAACGTAGTAGTACTACGTTGGGTCCCATCCAAGTGAACGCTGAACACAATCCACTGCCTTTTCTTCATGTAATGAAGAACAAAAACCAATGCGTAATGTGCTGTAGCTTGTTGCTGTAGGAATTTGATGGAGATGCATGGATGAAAAGTAAATGAAACATTATCGCTGATGCATTGTAACGAGTTGGCAAAGGGTGAGCACTTGCCTCCCATCTGACATCGTAGACAAGGTTACATGAAGACCAGCAAGTGTATGGAGATTCCTCTTACCCAGGATACTGGTACTGCCTTTCTATAATACCTAGGTAGTGATTTATCACTCTTCTTGTTTGAGTGCTGATTTCCCATTCAACGACCATCACTGTACTTTACTTATAAATTGTAATCCCAAATATAGCAATGGTTAGATTTTCAACTCAGTCACAATTACAAATGTGTATATTTGTAACATGGCTGTGCCTAACTGCCCAAGTTCTCTCATGTATTTTCAGTCAAGAGGGATAGTGTGAGTGAGTTTTGACTGAGCTGATTTTTAACCAACAGACTGTATGTTTTCAACCGTACCTGAAACCTGGCTGCAAGACAACAACCTTACACAGCGATTCATAACTACTCGCATATACATCCATTCATTTTGTCAGTTAATAAGTGGAGAAATGCGACATCGTCTTTTGTTGGTTACCCAGCCACGTTGGCATTTCTGGGAACACAATGGCTGATCTTGCTACTAAGGCAGCACTCAACAAATCTGTGACACCACTTCTGATCCCATACTCTGATTACAAAGCTGCTATAAGATCTTATATCCGTGATCTGATGCAAAAGAAGTGGGACGGCCAAGTAGGTATCCATAAATTACATGCAATAAAACCAACTATCGGTTACACCTACTTGGGTTGTCAGTCCAGATGTGAAGAGGTCATCTTACGACGATGTCGTATTGGCAACACAAGTTATACTCATGAGTACCTATTAAAAGGTGAGGGTCCTCCGTTTTGTATCCCTTGTGATGAAAGAATCACGATCAAGTATGTCCTGCTTGACTGTGTTGAATATTCCATCAGAAGGGATATCCATAGTAAAAACTATGAAGGATCTTTTTAGTAATATAAGTTCTCATTTTTAAAAGAATTAAACTTGTTAACTGATTTGTAAATAGATACATATTTTATTATTGGTAGTTTAGATTAGTATTGAGATTGTTAGTGGCTGTATCCTCAACGGGGGTTGAAGTAGTGTAAAATTATTGTCCTCCTGGGAGGGTACGTAAGTCCCAAAATGATCAAAGTCAATTCAAACTTGCCAGGACTTTTAAACCTAGCATTCTTGTCATTTTAATTGTGGCTAACATTTCTTACAATCGCCAGCAGCTGAAGGGATGGTGTAAATCCAACTAGGGTCCATGCAGGTAGCCAAGGTACTGTAAGTCCCCATGGTCCCTGGTATGGTGATCTACCTTCTGGTGTTGGCGATCTATAGCCTGTTTTTATATTGTATTGCCCGAACAGTGCTATTAGTTTTAACTCTCCACACTAGTTTTAGTTGTAATTGTGATATGTTAGTTGTTTTACTGTCCTTTGTCGACAGGTTTTTATAACGTGCATATATTCCATTTCAATGTCAAATGTTCTCATTTCACTTTTTATTGTATAAATGGTTTTCGTCACGATATGGCTGAAATATTACCGATGTGACGTTAAATAATAACTTACTCACTCACTAATAAGTGGAGAATGTTGACAAATGTTACGCCTTCTGTCTCCACGCTTAGTCTGTTTTGTCCACGTACTCGGCACTTTGTGTTAATATTATAACTAGTTATTTGCCACGATATGGCTGAAATATTTCGGATGTATCTTAAAATCTTAGCTCACTCACTAACTCACACACGAACACACACCCGTTCTCTCCCACCTCACACCTGATGTTCAGATACTTTAAAAAATAGTACATATAAATACATTCTTCATGAATTGTCTTGAAATGAAGCAAAGCGTGCCATTACTGTACAAGCTGTCATGGAAATCGGGAATTAAGAACCTAAGCTGAGGAAATCTAGACTTCCTGAAATTTGTATTTAAGGCAGTCCTGGACCGAAGGGAACGTGCTTTGTTTCAGGGACTATGTTTTGGTTGTTTGTTTTGGGATTAACGCTGCACTCAGCAATATACTAGCTATTTGTCAGTGGTCTGTAAATAATCGAGTCTGGACCAGACAATCCAGTAATCAGCAGCATGTGTATCGGACTACATGATTGGGATAACAATGTGGCTTGTAGTGTCAAGCAGATATGTCACAGTAACCAACCAGGATGCAAGCAGCATTGTGTTTCTACAGGTCTGGCAACGTTCCTGCAGCGAGGCTGTCATGCTGACTGGTCCAATAGAAAGATGTAAGGTAGGTTCAAGATTCATAGTACCGGGAATGTTACTGGCGGTAGATGTAATCAGTGGAAGAGAATTGGCGATATGAGGGTTGTTATACGATACCAGTTCATCAATATACACAGGAGCATAATTTCACCAAATGAATATTATATGTATGTAAAACAACAAACAATCAATTCATTCAAATAGCATAACTCTGACTTTCAGACTATTACTGCATCACATTGCTTGTCTTTGATTTAGTGTTGTCTCACATTTGTCGAGACGAAACTGTATGCATTTGTCTTGATAATCATTTCACGTGTTTGAAATACACGGACATGATAATATAAGCCATAATAGCATTGACCTTGTTAGCTCGAACTACTGGGAACCAGATAAATAGTTTATATTGAATGTTTGACAAACCGACTTGACCTTAATACTAGTCTTGTCGTTGCTGTCGGAAAGCAATCGCTCCACATCGTGCATGTTATGCAAACCAGACATTTAATGCATATTTTGTGTGTATATTTATATGCCCCGATTTTCAGTTCGACTTGTCAAGACAAGTTAAGCATATTTTCAACTCTTGACTTGAGGGAATTCAACACTTTCTGCTCGACACATCTAGGTTAAAATGCTGATACATACTGACCAGTAAGAGTTCACAATCAGTTCGACACAGTCCGGGATTCGATATTTCCAGGTTCGAGAAAAAGGGTTAGACTGTAAAGTCACTGCGGTCACAAAAACGAAAGTCATGTGTGAATAAAACGAACAGAATGTATATGATTGGTTTAACGCCATTTAAAGCATCATAAGTATAAGACAATCAAGTGATTGACGTCATGAGCATCGACCTGTACAAACATGTCAGCGCGTCGCCATTTATCACACGTATGGGTTACTGAAGATCAAATCTTCACGGATCACCATGCATTAGCATCTTTTAACAACGAATGTAGGACATGTTCACGCTTTGTAGCCACCTGGGTCATGACATGCGCGACGTACACATTACCACGACTCCATGCAACATCTTTCCTGGTGAAGTAGATATTACTTACCCGTGTTCCTGGCGATGCCTTACCTGTAAATTAGAACATTGCTGGGCATGCTTGGCTTCACCCGGACACAAGCGTATTCATGGGTTTGTTAACAATAATAGTTGCTGGTACTGGTGGCGTTCATTATTACAGGCAAAGAAAACCAATGCAGAACGTCAGTGGTATGTGAGAAGCATGTTATCATGAAATCCCTCACTTGAATGACAGTCCCTTGTGTACACAGTTGAACGGGTATATAATTTAGATTTTCCTTCCTGGTCTGTGCGAAATTGTGTGTCGCAATGGCTGTGAGTGATGGTGTTGTGATTTTGCTTGCCAGTTTCAGCCTCGTTACAGGTAAGTATTTCCTTAGTGTATATGTATCAGTGCTAACTCAGGGTATCATGGATCTGTTAGTGTTTCTAAACTGTGCGGGGACCTGACGTTACTCACGAGTACCCTAACCCTAACCTAACTGGTACAGACAATATTGCTGTCGATGAATCGTTACCTGACTGTTACTGTATATCATGCTTGAAGATCATAGTACTGAACTAACCCTTCCACGATTCAGTTTTAGAAAGATTTCTCACTTTAGCCATAACACAAGTCGTGTCTGTGTACATTTGTTAGCTGTCAGTCACTGTGTTGACATGAAACATGTCACCACCCAATATTACTTCCTGTTTGACTACATCACCAGCCTTGTTATTGTGTCGATGGTAGGCCTGATAGAAAACCGGAGTATTAGAGAAAGTAAACAGAGATGAAGAAAGAGAGAGCTGAAGGATTGCCATGATGCCACTTTGGTTTTTATATGACTTAGACTCAGGAACCAATGTGTACCGGCTGCAATACTGTGTTCCCATAACGTTTGTTCATTGACCCGAGTGTGGAGGCTGTGATACCGTGTCCCCATATCGCTGGTTCATGAACCCAAGTCCGACGGCTACGCTTGTTTATAAACCCGAGTCTGACGGCTTCGCTGGTTCATAAATCCGAGTGTGAAATGTGTGTACGTAAAGGCTAAACTGGTTCCTAAACCCGAATGGTAAGGCTATAATAGTGTGTCCCTTCTACGTTAAAGAACAGTTCACTCATGGGTAGCCTACACAAGTATGAGCCAGCGGAGAGATGAAAGGTCAATACGATAAACTTTCACAGGTATACACGACAGATAAACTTCAAAGATTGCCTCGTGTTTTATTGAACGGTTCAAAATTAGTTTACAAAGTTAGTTTATTATACTTATAGAGACCTTCCAACCAGCGCTGCTTATCTATATCTATACACCTCTAGTCTGCTGTATAGGACCACCATACAGCAGAGGCAGACCACTGATGTAGAAAACCTAGTCGTGTCTATTCACTGCCACAAGCTAATTTGCGCAACTATTCTTCTAAAACTGCGACAGTAAAGTTTATGACAATACATATTTATACATCAAAGTGGCTGAATCGTTTGCTCTCCATCGGGCTTCGATGACAGCACGTATGTGGAGCCATACAACCTATGTAAACAAAGGATCGCTACGCACATCGAGATAGTGTTACACGTTTAATGATATTTTCTCAGTGAAACTAAACAGCTCTATCAAAGATGTTTGGACGTATGGACTCGTCAAATATAAAAGAGTTCAGAAATGTCCACATTATATTAAATGGACTGTGTCAGATGTGACGAATCACATCTTCCTGGCCTGTTGCAGAGGTTCTATGCTGGCTGCATGGAACTCTGGTTAGGAAATTGCGTCACCACCAGTTATCACTTCCTTTTTGACTACATCGCCAGCCTCAGTTACAGACCGGATGCCAGTCATGACAGAAAAGTGTCTCAGTGTTATAAAAATGCATACAGAGTTGACGAATGGGAGAGCATCGTCATAAGATCGTTTCACTGAAAGGGGGATTGGGGTTTCGTTTCATATATAAATGTGGTACGTTCAAAAACCTATGTGTGACTCAAATTTTTTCACTCACCCACTCAAAAAGCTAAGCATGCCGGCTGCGACACTTTTATCTCCATTACGTCTGTTCATAAACCCGTCTGTGGAGGTTGTCACAGTGTGTCCCTTAACGTTTGTTGATAAACCCGTTTGTGATGGATGTGATACTGTGACCCAATACGTTTAAGTAACATAATATTTCACTCATGGATATCCTACGCGTTTCCCAACCTGGAAACTGCTTCTCCGATAATTCCTTATTTAAGTGAGAGTGATAATAGTGAGTGAGTGAGTTAAGATTTTAAGTCACATCGGCACTATCTCAGCCATAATGTTATCGTGACTACAAACTAGTTTTACAATAAATAAAGGTAAATTATAAAAAAAAGACTTGTAAGCCAAGAGACAGTAAAACGACTAGTTTATTACAGATTTCGATTTCAAACTAATAATTAACTCTGAAACATTTTAACTACAGATGCCAGTCAAATATAAAAACAAGATATATATTGCCAGCAACTGAAGGTAGATCACCATGCTAGGGACCATGGGGACTTACAGTACATTTACTTCATGCAAGGAAGGACCCTAGCTGGATTTACACCATCCCTTCAGCTGTTAGCAATTTAGACAAATCTAGCCATACGTTAATATGACACATATTCTACGACTAAAAAAGTGTGGAGAGATTAAATTTACTTTGAATGTTTTGTGACTTACCTTTCCTCTCAGTAGGACAATAAAGTGATAATAATGACACTTTGTATCACATAATAGATCCCATGCTATGGAATAAAATACACAGAAAATGTCAGCCTCATTTAAATCATTTGTGAAACGATTATATTCATAAATACTGATGATGTGATTTTAGTATGATAAAATTCATCAAATTAGCTTGATGGGAAACAGTAAAAGTAACACTTAAGAGTATTAAAAGTCTCTGTCGACATATTTACGCTTAATACGTTCTGCGTCCAGTTTATAACTTCAGAGCATCATGGACACTTGTTTGTTTTTCGATAAAACCAAAATGAACATATGCCTGGTTCAGACCCTCAACTGTCGTAACTATATTGAACGACACTACCAACGACACTGAATCAATACCCAGTGCATGGTAAACTTTGGCGTGTTTGTATATTCTGTTTTGTGTATTGTTCCATTCATAGCAGTTATACCCATATCTGTGAATACATGGAGTATATGTCAGGCGTTATATCTGTGTACACATTGTTGAGTGTGTGGACATCACAAACAACTTCATGCAGAAAGGCATTCGGACACTGTCGGAACCTACTTCACACTGCATTGAGACATAACAGGCATGTTCATATCACCCGGTGATACTCAAAAGGCCGGTCGTTATAACACACTCCAGTTGGTTCCTTTGTGTGGCCCTGGGAGACTAGTACTTTACCCCGGGTATGTAAATGCCTAAAGCTAGTAATATTCTTCTTACTATTGGGTATCAGGGTAGTATGTTGAAATGGTTGAGAAGAGCTGTATCACAAAATACTTGTGTTCAGCTCTCGTACACCGCTCTCGTGGGAGCTTGACATGAATTATTGACAGTTTATATCTAACCATTGCAAAGAACTGAAATGAGAGTTTTTCATGATCAGCCGGTTTAATTGTTTTTACATGACCACATGCCATGTTTGATAATACGTTCTATATTCGTTCAAAGACACACTCACTTATATCCATACTAAGCAGTCCCCTTTGATTAATCGAGTTTGGACCACAATACAGAAATCGGTATTGTGAGAACTACTCCTGTAATTATCCAAATAATCCAGCCTGACCTCCTTATTTGACTAGATTGTCTATTCAAAACTGGAATTCCCACGAGGATGTATATACATAAAATGTCGGTTATTACTTGTCGACTGTTGGGTAGCTATGTTACAGATGGTGTAGATCATAAACTACTAAAGAAATCTTATTTCGTGAATTTCAAATGTGCCTGCTGTGTATTGCAATTTTTGTGTATCAAAGTTTCAATCCTGGAGTTTTTGATTATATTTTGTATTATACAGCCTCTGTCTTAGACGGCAGTGCATGTTCGCGAGATAGTTCTGACGTTTTTCATAATTGCTCCTAATATGATTATTCTTAATCACATACATGTCGTATGTTCAAAAACTGTGTATATTGTAGTTATGAAATTAGTCAACGTTAAATTTGACAGTTATATTTGATCGAGGATTGGGCTTGAGTAACGGTTTGGGGAGCTTTCTGAGAGAACGTGCGTTCACGTCATCTCGAAGTTACCAGGAGCCTCAATGCAGCGGGAAATTGTCCCAAAGCTGAGGCCCTTCATGGTTCCTCATTGTCAAAGATTGCACTTCCAACAGGACAATGCGACACAACCGCTGTTTTGACACGGACGTTCTGTCAAATGTGGGTATTGTCACCGTGGAGTGGCCATGCCCTTGGAAGAAGTGCCTAACATGTTAATGGGAAAACGTTGCATTGTTGCTGTGAATATGCGAGAGAGAAGGGCATATGCAGCACTGAACAAACTGAAGCAGCACTGAATTGCCACAGGAGAATCTGATCCCTGTAGCCCACATCAGTGTAGTTGCCCTGAACAATCACCAAAGGAGTTCTTTGGCGTGCTGTTATTCCACCCCAAATCATCACGGAACCACCACCAAAGCGATTCCTCTCCAAGACACAGGCCTGTGCATAACGTTCTCCCACGCGTCTATTGGCACGTTGACGTCCATCACTATGGGAAATGTTAAACCTGGACTCATCTGTAAAAACAACATTTCTCCACCAAAACAAGGGTCTGCGGACATGATTTCGGCACCACATTCGGTGAGCTTGTCGATGACGTTGTGTCAGGATAGGCCGTATGGCGGGAAGTCTGATCCCGTGATGACGTAAACGTTGTCGAACTGTGTTGGGGTGGATACGGCAAAGTCCTGGGATGGTTCGGGCAGTCATCACTGCAGTCTGAAACCTGTGGCGAAGATGGGTCACCCTTATCCATCTGTCCTGTCTTGGCGTTGTTACACGAGACATGCCCCCACGGACCATCCCAATGGCCTCATGACGTTGTGCAGACGTGAGCCTTGGCATACTATGCGTTTCAATAGCCGTTTAATATTTTAAACGATCGCAAGGGCAGGGGTTGAGCTTTCCAAAGTGACAGTATTGTATGGCATTCATTTGCTCTGTTTCTCTTTCCCGGAATGCACGTGCAACAACGTATTGCACGTCTCAAGGATGAGCCCACTGACGTCACGGAACGTGGCACGTGCATGCATGTTGGATACATGTCACGAATCTCTAAGTTTAAATCCTTATGTGTCTACACAGGTTTGATAAATTTAGATTTTAAATTTTGTATGCACAGTTTCTTTATGTGCCTAGTATACATTCGAAAGCAACAAACGGTGTTAAATGGCATGAGTGTTAATTATTTTTTCTATACAAATTGTCACGATAATTTCAGACATTGGCATGAAGAAGAGGAAACGCTATTTAACAAAAGAACATGTAAATATTGGCGTGTTAATGATTGTTGTAACTAGGCGGTATGCACAATAAACCGTTAGGTATACTGCCTACAGTTCCAAACTGCCTACATCCCAAACTGCCCCCAAAAATAGTTTAGGCAGCGTGGGAAATGAATTTTTGCCCTGTAGAATAATGGAACAGCCCAATTATCAATGAAGAAGGGATGTGTCGTTTGGAGTAAGGTAGTAGTAGTTATCTGCTTTATTTAATGTCGCACGCATAACTAAGGTATTTCGGCGACGGGGTAGTACACTTATACAAGAAATGAGGGGAACAAAAAATTAAAAAAATGAAAGAGTGGTGTTACTGCCCCCAAAAAATCCTTAAACAACTGAGTATTAAGGGAAATTTGAATCGGATGCCGAAATAAAGGGCAAAAAGAAATATGAAATAGGTAGAGATTTTGAATTTAATATAGATGTGATGTAATAAATTGTTATTGTTATTGTATTTTGTAACCAACCCATGTTTAAAAACATATTTATTAAGTGAATAATGATAAATATATAAAAGGTAAAAAAAGGAACTTGATAAAAGGGAGAACTGATACAAAAAGTTAAAAGAACATATATACATATTTATGACAATTTCTAAAATGGTTAAAAATGGTACTGTTGTTTTTGTTGCTAGATTGTTTGGTATAATATTGTACGAATGAGATATTTAGTGAGTGGTTTAACTCATTAAGGCCGAGAGACGCATATATGGGGCAAATTAATTAGCTCCTCTCAGCGAGTGACGTGTTTATGGGACAGGTAATTAGCAGTTTCTCACAGCGAGAGCCACATACAGTCGTCAACAGAAAGCACCTCTTATTCAGCGAGAGACGCACGTGTGTGTTGTACTTTTGTCGCACTGTACCTATTATTTCAACCAATTTAGCAGTACCGAGCAAATGTAAGCTTTTCTTACGAGAGATCCCACCTTTAGTATCAATCAGAAGAAGTATTTAAAGTGTTTTGATAACAATTGCTAATCATTATCATAGGCTTGTACAGCGTTTAGCAAATGATCGCATGTCGGCGAGAAAGGGGATTATGATGTTTTTTACAGAGGTAAGTGCCTGGTACTCTTCCTTGGGAATGGATACTAAAATACCTCGTATGCACCTTGATTGAATTAGATGTAATGGTTTAGAGTTTACTAAAATTATATTTCCTTCAACTACATAATAAATAGGAAACAATATACGAAATTTCAAGGACATACAAAGAATTCAAACACAATAGAATAGTTTGAATTTACTTTTTAGGCATCATTAAGTTGTCATGTTTCATATACTGAAACATAATGTATAAACACAAGTAATTATACATCCAAGCTCGGATAGATTAAACATAATTGAACTTACTAATTTGAAGTTTACTGAATTGTAACTAGTTGTTTTCCATAATCTAAAGTTCGTAATGTTACCTAAGCGAATATAAAGTGATAAGTCGCGCCTTTGCATCGAATACATATATACATGTCAGTGTTATTACAACAATGTAATCTTTTACTTCGTTTGTTACAAAAGACAGTAAGTTGGTAATTCAAAACATTGTCACACATGGACAGAAGTAATATCATAAGTTATTACATGTAAGCCATACAAAGGTATATCAAGCATTTTTCTTCACGCTGTTGAAAGTTTCATGTTGATTTGAATTGTCAGTTTTCTATGCAATTTACATGAGCATACTGTAAAACGTTTGTATTTGATCTGTGTAATTATCAAATCCGGAGCAATTATCACGTGTATCAATCAACTCAGTCTCTATTGATCCATCGTCAATAAAAGCTGGATAGTATATCAGTTACGGTGTCGATACACATGCGTATAATCATTCAATCAGATTACAGTAATGAGATAATTGGACGCCTCTTTCGACCTTGAAAGAACAGCCTCCGGTAGAATGCATATGTAGTTACGTCCTTGTTGAAAGGTTTGTCCAGTGACAAGTGTAAAATAAACAGATGCGCTGTTATATCATTGGACATCTTGCTTTATGGAGTCACGCCCTCTCTGTGATGTTTATACATGCATGCACATCTGTAATCTTATGAACCTCGTTTGCATTCAGTAAAGATATAGGCACGCCCACCTTTATAAATATTGGGGGTGGGGGTGTCAACTGGAAGTTTATACACTATAATAATTCAGTATAGTGTCACCTCGTGAATTCCGTAATGCGTGTACTCTAGTTTGGATAGTCATTCGTATCAAGGTGAAGATTATATTTACATGTACAGCAATCCATTATGTTTTATGTACTAGTTGTGTGCATAAAATGTATATGAAAATAAATACTACCTCTACTCAGTGGTTGGATTTCAATCGCTTTGTTTTACTTATCGAAAAAGACTAAAATGAGGACAAATAAACTCGCCAAAGTGACTATCTACTCCTGTTTGTCTTATGTGTATATTTCATACATCGTTAACAGTGTGTATGTTTACAATACACAAACTGTTACACGATAGCTTGAGTTGATAAAGCCGAAACCCAGCATATCGACTGGTCAAGGATATAGCCAATAACCAATCTCTATCCAAGCTGCTGAGTGACCAAACGTGCTCTTCAGAAATTTCGCCCACGCCCCATCACCTGTCCTTTCCTCTGTGACAGGTACCTCATGACACGATTGGTCGCAGATAACATATGACCAGCCACTACATTGAACAGTTGAGATACCGAACGTTCTATGCGGGAAATTTGATGACGCCCTATCACGTGACTCTTTGTTTTATGTCTATGCAAGGAATATGTAGTATACATTTTGTATAGTCACGTATGGTTTCTGCATTAAATCTGTATGAAATAAAGTGCAATGCTATGAATGTGCTTTGTGCTAGTCACAGACTAGCGTTATAGTACTGTCATTAAAATAATTCGTAAACACTAGAAACGTATCGGCAAAACCGCTATTTTCGTCGAAGATTATAAAGTATGAAAATAAATTCTTCTTTACAGTATGTCATTGTCATAGCTGTTTTGTAAATTTATACCTCACACAATGATGTAAGAGAGAGAATTTGTTAACGTGTGTCTCATCTGTTACATACATAGAATACATGTGTATGCATATTCTGATAAAATATAAATGTACAAGCCGACAAAAGGTCTACAAGAGAAACATGCAATAAAATTACATAAAGCTTGCAATGCACGACATGTATTCACACCTGATTTCTTTCAACATACATGTATATCTTTACGACACAATTAAACTATCAGGACTTGTTTGTACGACTAGATAGTTTCCTGTGATCCCCGAAACCTGCCAGGGAAATCAGGTGAGACTAGCACTAATTAGTCTCAGGACAGAGAGTGGGCTATCAGCGAGGGCTTCCAGGTGTTGAGTAGTGATGGGGCTCTAGGGCTTAATGAGTTAATTAATTTGGAATTTGTTAGAATGTGCTTGAAATCAGAAGAGTACTACTGGTTTTGGTATCTACATACCCCACAAAAGCGTTAAACAATCCTATAATCTCCCGGCAAACTTCAGTATCTTCACAGCAGAACTCGCAGCCATAGTTCAGGCCTTGCAAACAACATCTGACCAAACAAACACTACAATCTGCATTTTTACGAATTCCTTAAGCTCCATACAGGCCCTCATAAATTACTCTACAACAAAAAGACCATAAGATCTAAGAAATAACATATACAGGAGAATACTATACCACCAAAACTGAACTATTCAAATACATTTTATCTGGGTACCGTCACATATCGGAGTCCATGGCAACGAAATGGACATCCTTGTCAGTCGTGCGTAATTGTGAAACCAGTAAAAGACTGTAAAACCTATAAGTTTTTTCATGATATATAGAGAATCTCACCCGAGTGCCTTTTGATATCAAATATATCACCACGAAATGAAAAATGTACATCTCTGAACACACTACCGCCATTAGATTTGCAGTGCAGCGATGTCATAACACTGTGACGTCAACAAGTTCATGACGTCATAGCATTGTCAGGGCATTGTACAAAATCTACTGTCAAAACGATATTTCCTATCTGATCTCACACAAGCGATATTTACTGTGGAACACAGTTTTGGATGATAAACCCATATCTCCATGTAAAGACAGAGAATTCTCAGAATGAATAAACCAACCAACAACTTTTAAACTGCTGTAGTCAGAGTGGGAAGACACCATAGAACAGGTCAGTTCATTAACCAAGTAACTGGTCAAGTTCATTTTAGCAGGGGTAGAAAAGGTCAGAGGGGTGTATTCACTTCCTGATCACTGGACCCTATCATGTTGTTTTAACCTGTAGGCAGTTTGGAACTGTAGGCAGTATGGGAATACACCCAATAAACAGAACAGGTAAAGGCATCGCGGAACATAGGGGTCGTCTCAAAAACACTTGTCTGAAATACTTTCATTATTACTGTCACTGTCAACGGAAATACGAGTTTGGTGATCGTTGCATGATGTAAACGTCTTTTTTGACAATATGAAGCTTCGATTTCGGTCTCAAGTGGTCAAAGTGCTTTTACCAATATTGTCCACTCTGACCACTGTCTCCACATTGGATAACTGGTATGTTGTATTGCTTCTGCAAGCCTCGCCCTTTACAAAGGGTTTAGTTCACCATGATAGGGTGGTCGTCTCAGGATCCCGTGTCGTTGTGATTGTATTGTTGTAAAACATTTCATGTTTTTTTTTTTGCCTTCACAAAGTCGTACACGGTTTGGTACTCTTCGTGGGAAATGGCTAATATATCATCTTTCTGGAATTTGATGTTGGTACCTTCTGTTTTACGTTTTGTGCACTGTGATAGGGAGCGATTTCAGAGGTGGTACCGGAAGTAACTGTGTCTCCACCCATTCCAGAAAGGCTTCACTGTTCATTTCGTTGTGATATTCTCGGTTATCTTTAGATTTGACACGAAATACCAAAGGACACAATGCTTATACTTGTATGGCCTGCATGCAAAAGGATGAGTCTCACACATTTACATAAAGGTAGTTTACGAGACGTTTTTGCATCTGATCAACCCCACTGATGTCTTGTATGACATGCATTGACTAATGTTGTTTTTTGTTCAGGTAAATCACCTCACATTCCTGTTTCCGCTTCATTCGTATAGTTTGCAGATAATTGTTTCTCGGTGACACTACATCCTCCCGTTCACATGCCTACTGTCACCCGCAAGATTCTTTCATCCATACCCCAAGCGTTGCAAAAGTTTCCAGAGAGTGTGCTTGGACACAATTAAAATATCCTCAGTTACCATGGTTTTCTTCAGAAACAAACTTGCAAATTGCGTTGCTTACAAATTCTTCTTGAAAACTGACCATCTTTTCGACTTTAGTAGGCTTTGAGATGGTCCATTGCAAACATGGTGCATCCAAATAAGACAGTAGTGGGTTGACAACACACGTGCAATGGTCACGAGCGAATGTGGGGCTGTTCTACATAGACTGCTTGCCACCTTGTAACAACAGTCATTAAAACATCAAACATTTACATAATCGATCATGCTACTGTCTCAAAATGTAGAGACGATTTGGTATATACAAATTACTAACTTTCATGTGATTTCAAATGATTTGTTGCTTTCGAATTTATGTGTATTTGCCATTTCATCAGTGCAGCAGACGAACTAAAGTGACGTTGAAAAACTTGTGACCCCATCGTGCTACTGTTGAGTGTACCTTAAAGCTTAGTCCTGTATATTTCATGCACAATATGGCCATAAACCAGATTTATTCACCAACAACACAATTCGTTCTACATGGGTAATGTTTTGGACATAAGTAGCGCATGTGAAGTTGCAAGTTTTGTTTAGTATATATCTATTGACAAACGATACCTTTAATATTTAATATTGGTTGTTATTTTTAATTCATGGGAAACCTCTGTTTTCAGTTGTCCGTATGGTAGCTTTGGCAAAAAACATAATCGATTATGTCCAAAAGCCAACATGACACGAGGAAGCAGTCTACCTGGTCATTACGATATGCTTGTTAACTATGGACAAACAACTTTGTCTGCATTTACAGCCTGCAATGAAGCTTGTAAAGCAAAAATGTTTGAAAAAAGATTACAACTCTAATTTTACAAATCATTTTCGTTTATGTGTTACGCTAACAATAACATATGGCTACAATACGAAACCTGTATGGGTATATTCTCCACCTACAATGAAGAGGGTATTTTCCTCTCATGAATCAGGCACATTATCATGGATTATATTGTAAGGCCTCAACAGAAGTCAAAACATGGTCTTTCCCAATATAGGCCTCAGCGTTTGTATATGCACATATAACACTGACACTGGCTTCCACAAACAATGTGAACCATTCCAGGCTACACATAAATGACAGCCCACTTCTGGTGCACCCCGCTGTAATACTGCTAGAATATTCCTTAAAGCGGCGTAAAACCAAACTCACTCATAAAAGACCTTTAGTGGTTGGTACCACTAAACTTGTACATAGTATCGCTGAAGATGTGCATAAATATTGGTGTGGAATGAAAGCAGTTGACATATTCATTTTTCGACATTATCTAATCCACTTACTGTAACATCGTTTAACGTTGCTCATACAGACACAATCCGTGGACGCATAGACTGGCAATCATGACCTTTCATAGACACAATTACGAAAACCTTCAATCACATGATCAGAATGTTGTGTCTCTTGCTGTCTAACCTTGTGTCAGCTGTTTATACTGGTATTACAGACCCCAGGATCTGACCATAATAGAGGTCAAAGGCAGGCAAAAGACAACCTGGATAATAAAACATAAAAAACCTTCAAGAGGAGCTATTTATATTATTTTTAAATATTCTGAACTGAAGTATGAAACCTATGTGAATGCATTACATTATAATAATCGGAGGGCGTTACTTAATTTCAGAACTTATCTACCAATTGAAACAGTACGATGGATCAAAACTCCCCAAATGAAAGATTATGTATTCTCTGTATTGCAAACGATATTGAAGATGACTTTCACTTTTTGTTTATTTGCCCTACCTTGCCCCCAGAAAGGAAAAAAAATATATCAACAACTATTAATGTAGGAACCCGAATATGCACAAAATGAATCAACTTTTTCACTCTAACAAACTAGGAACAATTAGGAAATTAGCAATTCTTTGCAAAATAATAATGTCTCATTTGAAGCCCTAGCAAAAGATAGCCAATAACGAATGAGTGTAACATTGTTCATCTACCTAGTTACATGTATGTAAAGACAGATTATTCTTACAACCAAGCGACATGTGTATATGAGCACTTTATTATTCATACATGTATTTCAGTTGTACATGATGATGTACTTGTACCTCTAATGCGGCAGAGCGCGGCCTGACCTCCAGCTACTTAGAAGCGAGTAGATCGACTGCAAGATAAAGAAACCGTATGCTTCGTTCCAATTGAGGTTAACATGGACAGTGTGCCATGGAAGGGTATATATATAATACAACCGGCGTTCCTAATGTTGCGATTTGGCGCTTTCTTATGATAACTCTTAAGTTCAAAATGTATATTGTCGTGGATATAGTTTGAATGGGTAAATGCTAATGTTCTCAATACTATGACATAACGCTAGCATTAGTCCATGCATAGTTAAAAGTATGATTACGCACTATGTATACATAATATTCATATCTATCTTTGAGAATCCCTGTACAGGTGAGCATCGCCAACGCTCTTGTTGAAGGACGTTAAGTATTGTGTGCACGGTATTTTCAGAAATGGTGGCAGTTAGGCAAGTGATAGTTAAGTGTCTTATGTACAACCAATCTACCTACTGTCAAGATAGGTAGTGATATAGACTGACTAGCTAAGGGGAAATTGAAGTTGCAAAACCCATGCTGCAGTTGACGGTTAGGACATTTAGATATTCTGATCGCGTCAGGGTCATCCTGTATTTAAACCACCTGGACTTGGATATTTCCCCCGCCGTTGACAGTGCACCAAGACAACTGTATATGCAGGAAGATATTTGTATTTAAAACTACCTGTTCTTTGTCAGGCCAGGTGCATAACACGAACACCTTTCATTGACAGTTAATGCAGCCACAGTAGTCATTCAGAGAGGGTTGTTCAATATCACTAATATCGCGAGACACGAAACATTCTTCCTGGTGCACACATTCGCCGCCATGGAGTGGCTGAGACTCGCTGTCCTGCTCTCTGTGTATCTGCCGCACATTACATCAGGTAAGGGTTCAACTTATGATTAAGGTCGAAACTCATTGCTGTGATTGCCTGCAATGCGCATGTTCCGTGATAGCCTGTAGGAAAGATGTGCGGTGATAGCCTGTGGTGAGTATGTGCTTTGATGGCCTGCATTGAGCACGTCCCGTGATAGCTTGTAGTGAGCATGTGCGGTGATAGCCTGTAGTGAGTATGTGCCATGATAGCCTGTAGTGAGTATGTGCCGTAATAGCCTAAAGTGAGTATGCGCTGTGATAGCCTGAAGTGAGTATGTGCCGTGATAGCCTCTAGTGAAAATGTGCCATGATAGCCTGCAGTGAATATGTGCTGTGATAGCCTGCACTGAACATGTGCCATGATAGCATGCAGTGAGTATGTGGCATGATAGCCTGCTGTGGATGTTTGCCGTGAGAGGTTGTAGTGAATATGTGTCCTGATATCCTGCGGTGAATATGTGCTGTGGTAGCCTGTAGTGAGTATGTGCCCTGATATCCTGTAGTGAGTATGTGCCATGATAGCCTGTAGTGAGTATGTGCTGTGATAACCTGTAGTGAATATGTGTCATGATAGCCTTGGGTGATTTATCCTATTAAAAGCTGTTCACCAATGTGTGGTGGGGCTACCTAGAGGTTAAAACGTTCGCTCTTCACGCTGAAGGCCCGGGATCGATCCCACAAATTCGTACAATGCAGTAGTAAAAGAGTGGGTTTTTTGCATCAGACGCGGATTAGAGGCTTATTTGTGGGAATTAAGCCTCCCAGCTCCCCTTAAAAAAATAGCGAGAGGCATCCTTCGATGTGGCTCCAGCCTAGACCCAAAGTTCCGAGCACTGAGTTATCAGTCGGCTCGCCAGTGTGATTGTTAGAGTGTTGGATTCATAATTCAGCGTTTGCAGTTCGAGCCGGGGGTAGCGACAGGAAGTTTTGCAAGTCTGAGTCGAGGTGTAAAGTCAGTTCTCCTCGCAGGAGGAGTGATGTCACGTGGGCACGCGAGGTTGGGGGTCATTCCTCGGAGGAGGAGGACTGACCTGTGTTGGGTCATTCATTGGAGGTCAGACCTGTCACGTGACTATGTTATGTTGATTGTGGTTTGTAAGCCAAACCAAGCTGGCGACCGAGCTTAGCAGCGGGGTATGGCCTGGGTTTATCCTGACCAACAACCCATTTAAAACTTTTGTTAAACGTAGCCGTAATATTCAGCGACGACTTTATGAAGACTATGTCATGATGACATCTACGAAGCAGTTTAACGTGAATCTTTTACGAGGTCTTTGTTCTTGGTCAGGAAGGCTTGAATGATCTGTTGTCGGCCTTGTTCGCTGAAGTCGACGGTTTTCCGAATCTTGGTTCGAATCTCTTCCTTCCCATGCCAGTGACCACGAAGGCTGTGTCCACGCTGTCGATGGCATTGACGGCCCCGATGGTATTTTTTGTGCAATCTGAGTAGCACGTTGCGTTCTCGTTCTAATTGGACAATTCCAAATGTCACTGATCTGTCGCAACTGAAATCCATCCACGGTTCCGAGCGTTTGAGCCACGTCGTCCATGGCCGGATACAATCCCATCTTGCACTGGTAATGGTGATGCGTACATTCCCTATTTATGAAACGGAATAAAACTTCCCAGTAGAATCCCATTGGTTTTTAGTTCGAGGATATTACAATCCTGATCCATGACGAGATAGGGCTAGGTCAGCACGACATTGATGATCCAGTTCAATTCGACGATGACTTCTCGACGTTGGTACACGTTGTTTTGTAAGTGCAGGACGTACAAGGCGTTTTCCGTACCGGGTTCGTCGAATCCTCGCGTGTCCCGGAGATCGGAGAATGCGATGGTGGCTTGTGGAGTCATGCTTGTCATGGTTTATATTAGAGAAGACATTTTAATTAGTTTTCGGATAATTTTTCGGCCATGCATTTCAAACCTATCAGATGCATGTTATCTGTAGGAACATTTTCGTGAGCGATATTGTGTTTTCAAGTGAAGGCATCCACGCCCACCCGTACATAAACGGAGCAAACGTGGTATTGGTGTTGTTGGGTCCACTGGAGTTTGATGCCTTTAACGATTTCGACATTACCAACCCGTGGTTCGCCGAGGTAGACTTGGATGATCAGCATGGATTGCGCCGGCAGATTTTGAAGGATGTCGACATTGCTGTCGAATTCCAACACTAACTGCAACGTCGCGTTTGACGTCCTGGGTTTACTCGATAGGATGTGAGCTATCGGTTTCGACAGCGTGCTGACGACGTCTTTGCATTGGGATGTAAGCCATGATCAGTGTTCTGTTGTTCACGACTTTCATGAGGTGGGGGTCTTTGTTTTCCGTGAACAGGTGGGGAGAGTCTAATGCGATGTTGAGATTCCAGTCGATTCTAGATAGTATGAACACCCATCGGTTGTCGTTGGTAAAGACAGGTGTACGGCTTGTTTCGAGCAACGACCGTCTTCTCAATGTCGTCCAGGTCGAACAGTTTGCCGCCAAAGGCTGGAACCATCACCAATGTGTTATTGGCGTTGTGAACAAGATTGTACTGCGTGTTTTAAGAGACCTCCGGTCTCGAAATCGTCTAACTCTCCTAGGTTACCACAAGAGTCCGTCGCTCACTTCGACACGTTTGTAAATGTTGTTTTTGAGTTGCAAAGTGTACAGTCTGACGTCGATGTCGGGCTCGTCAAAACCACACGTGTCCCCAAGGTCGGAGATTGCTAGGTTGGCACATTTTCTTGGTCGCATTCCCTGACCCGAAGCTTGAGTCATCGTTGTTTGACACGCAGCGTCGCACTGAGGTATCCTATATGAACGGGTTTATATTTTATATCTAAAACTGATAGTTTCAATTCCGTGATGTTGCCTCGCATTAATTTCTTGTACTGCAAGGTCGAAAACGATTCGGTTCTGCCGTTGTTGTACTTTTCCGTTTTCACCGGCAGGGCTCTTAGCAGCGTGGAAGGTCGTTTGTTGTTGGTGTCCGTTGTCTGGTCGTGCTCAGCTGATCGAGGTGAATGCACAGTTCACGGTAGGGGACGAGGCTCGGCAACATCGAGCCCATGACGGTGTCTCGAGGTGCTATCTCATAAGTCGTCAACCCAGTTGTTCTCGCCAAGGGTCGGCCCGGTTTGATGGGTTGGTCTCCGTTCGTCAACTTGAGCGTGCCATCCGACTCGTTGAGTTTAAGACTGGCTCCGACCGGTTTAAGAATTTCGTCGTCCAGCATACAGCATTGACGACAGCGATGTCTTCTTCAGCTACACGGACCTCTGCAGAACTGTGGGGGCAGCACGTCGTGATAAAACAGAGAAAACATTACCAGACCTTGTCCATCCCAAGGGAGCCCTTGTGAAGTCCCTATCAATTCCGCCACCGTGTATACTACTCGTGGCATGTGCATGCAAAAATTTGATGAAAATTGGTCGAATAGTTTAGGAGATGCTGACTTTTGAGTGAGCCTGGGGTCGGTCAGTACAAATATCCAACGTTTTGTCATAAATGAGATTTATTCAGCAGTGGTTGATCTGTAAGGGACTGTGTCGTGAGGTACGATCATCAACTCCTCTCTGACGAATGCTCTCGGCGGTCCGTCTTTTAAGTAGTACAATTTCGGTTTGCCATCTTTGATGTCTACCAGGTCGATGTTGTACGTTTCCATCGACCATATCGGATTGGTGGCGTGTTTTCTGCTGTCCCTCTCGTATTCTCCCGGTTGGTATAAGTACCTGACGCTGACATGGTCTGGTAATGTTTACTTGGTTTAATCACGACGCACTGCCGCCGCTGGTGATGCTTCAACTGATTTCATTTTGATGACTTCGACGGGTCTCTTGCCCACAAGTCTGGTGACTTCGTTGTTGATGGCATCCACCACTCGCGGCAAGCGTACGACCCAATCCGTGTTTCTGTTTTCGGGATCCATTAAATCCTGTGAGTATTGGTGTGAGAACAGGCGTTCGGCTAAGGTGCGATTGAATCCCTCTACGATGGCTTGGCAACGGTGAGCTCCCACTATACCTTGTCTCACTTGGACTTTGTGTTTGGCCAGCAGCTGTGACACGGCTCCCATGAACTCGCGTCCGGGATTGATTTGCAATACGACAGGCCAGGTCAAGCGACAGCATTTGTAAATGCATTCTAAGGCTTTGGCGGCTTCGTTGAACTTGTTTTTGAGCCAGGCTTTGGCTTTCTCTTCTGAGACTCAAGCTGCTTTGGCGAATTTCGGGATGGCATCCGTACATTTCCAGTACCCGCACAGGCTTTAATAAATTTTCTCCATGTATGTATGTATGCATGTGTCGGTGATGCGTTCAATTATTCGATACACACTTGAGTCTGTACGCGTAAGTGGTGACTCCGTCGATGGCGATCCATAGTTTTGTGTCAAGGGCAGACAGCGACGTTTTGCTGATCGTCAGTCCGTATATCCTGTGTCTGTCGCTTCTCAGCATGTTCATTTGGTGTTTGAACGTGCGTTTATCGAAGAGAGCCTGTTTGAAGAGTGCGTACATGATGTGCTTTTGCACCATGTGTCTTTTCACGGCTTTGGCCTTTCTGATTTCATCGTCGTCAGCTTTATGGTGGAATACATCATGGGTCTCAATTCGAGGTACTAGACAGTCGGCGTGCCCGCGCATTTGTCCTTCATCCTGCCGAGCACTTTTTTGATGACTTGGCTGTGCATCGGGTGATTTTGGGGGTAGTCACTCGTTTTCGTACAGATGCATGTGTTTCTTCATGTCCTCGTACACTTCCTCCCCAGCAGGCACATCAACGTTGTTTCAACGTTGAGAATAGGTTGATCCTCGACGTTGAAAATAGATTGAAAATAGGTTGTATATGAAAGTTTTTTTGACGTAGATATCCGACGTGGAATCAACGTTGAAGTTTGACGGATTATCAACGTTGAGAATAGGTTGATCCTCAACGTTGAAAATAGATTGAAAATAGGTTGTATATGAAAGTTTTTTGACGTAGATATCCGACGTGGAATCAATGTTGAAGACTGACATATTATTAACGTTGAAAATGGGTTGTTCCGTGGTTGTGTCTGGGAGGTATTACGCTTTCCTGTAAATAGACTCGCACTTCATCTTTCAACTACAATAAAGTAGCACCAAACTCCTGCATCCAGCTAAAATACCCAAAAAGCTACCTGCAATAAACAGTGTTCAAACAGAAAATTGCAGTAAAAATATTTACCTGATAAAATACTTGGTCAAAATTCCACATTCAATATAATGTTCATTTAAGTTTTATGTCAGTTGGACGTATAATTCCAGTAAGAAGAAAAGAGTATTCCAAATTAAGAAAAACTATTAACTGTTGTATTGTTACCTTGAAAAGGTGAAAATTGTCCCGAGAAGACATTTTGTCTGAATTTCAGCTCTTAGACAGACCCCTGAATAAACACAATGCAATTACTTTCACCATGAAAGGGATCCAAGATGACCAGGAACTATACCTGAAGACAGCACATAAAACAAGTCACTTTTCATGAAATCTTTATGAACACACACGTACACAGAAAACGTGGTTTAATGCATAATGTAAAACATCACACATGACATAGTCTGTAGGTGATCTCCGTTGTGCTAATAACACAATATCATCTGCATGTAGCATCAAAGTGACATTTACGCCACCAATTTCAATACCACAGTTCAGATTTTTCAACACAATTACAACTCCAAAAACACAATTATCAGCTCCTCTTCTTTCTGCCACTCCCTGCCTGGCGGTCAGGTGGATACTTCAGAAACGTTCCTAACTCTTTCTTGAAATTTGCTTCGGATGCATTCCCATCTCATTCCCTTGAGATAGGACACATTCTGAAATTGTATATTTAAATACATGAATAAGTTATATGGAAGATATATTGTCTTATATGATTCAAGTATTTGTTTAATCAATCACTTGAAAGGTTCACTTCACTGCTGTAACTTGGCATGTGAACATATGAACAGCATCAATACAAAATATGACGAAAAGTGTAAACAATTTATATTTTCAACCGAAGGAATGGAAGTTTTCTTAAACATTTTCAAAGAAAATCCTCAATTGCAAGTTGATTATTTAATCAGACTATGAATTACCGGTAGGATGAATTAGACGATGCCTTACTGTCATATATTATTTGCTATGGTCATGATGAAAATGCTGCACTTGGTAATTAACTTACCAGAGATGATTGAATACAACCTTGTATTCTTAAAAGAAAACTTGTCGTTTTGCCCATCAACATTCATTCTTGACATCAAATTGTTTGACATTGTCCTGCAAAACAATGGAAGATTGTTGTTATTCTGTCAGATTTAGTTTTCTTTAGAGATTCTCGGAAATGATTATTTCAAATTAATAGGAGTTGAACTGATGTAGCAATTTTGCTACCAGGAGTCATAAATTGTAACAAAAGCCATTTTACATTAAATGATAAGAAAACAAAATGGGTGGTGGTTCACAGGTCAAAGAACAAGTCTATTGTGGGAGGTCTCCCAACACCATTTGTTCCCAAACACAAGGAAGTATGGATCATGGAGTTCTGAAAACAATAATGAGCTCTCATAAGTATACAATATATTCTCTATTATCTACTCTCTCTCTCTCTTTGTCATTTGTACACTCATAAAACTCAGATAAATAACTTTTTTATAATTCATAAATGTTTACACTTAATCTCTTATAGGAACGCTTAGAAAATCTCTCATATAATGAATTATGTGTGCGTATTATCTGCGACGTCATAACTATGCTTCTCTGAATGAATCATGAACAATAAAATAATGAGATTAAACTCTACAATGCCAGAAATAATCTATCATACCCTGAATAATAAGACATTGAATAACATCTCTTCCAACTCCAATCTACACTCAAAAAGACTTAAATGTACTCGTAAACAAACATCGCTGGCACACGCAAATTCTTGGAAACAGTGCATCTCTGACTCTCAATTCCAAGAAATGGAAGTCCTAATCTATTTGACCAAAGGGGTGACAGGTGGCCAAAACATATTGAAATGTAGGTCATACACTGAAAATAACTCTGATTTAAAACACTACAAATATACACCTTCTCTCTGATATACTCGATAGATGATCTTAACAAGGGAACATGTACATAAAATGCTTATATCTTACAACACCTGTACTTTAAATAATGGACTCTTCCAAATCTCAGTATGTTTCACTGCACACATATTAGATTGCAAATAATGAAAAACCTACCCTTTGACAATAATAAAAAACATCATATTCGAATTCTACAGCTGACCAAATACCTGAAGAGTGTGTTTCCCAGCAATACACATCTCTATATATCTATAAATGTATGACTTCTGTCCTCTCGCGTGCTATCTTGCATCCAGCTGTTTACGGCGAAAAACAATATGGCGCCAAGCAAGGGAGTGCTCATTAAACTAAACATCTCCGGGAGAAATCATTGTTAATTTTTTCTCTTAAATGATCAACCTTAATATATAAATGAAAATAAAGACCAACTATTATCACCAAAAAGGACCAAACATTATCACAAATATTCAAAACAGGTGGTAATGAAAGAGCATTATCATCTTTCTCTTAAACTTTGTGGTGGATATACTGGAAACAAGTGAAATGTTAAAAACGTGTTACCTTAGCCTTGCTCCTTTTATGTGATCCTCAAAATTGCTGCCACCCAGTCTTCGAAGATGAGATTTCTGCAAATTCCATTAAAATAATCTTATTTCATAATTAAATGTTCCTTACATTAAAATTACTTCTTTTGTATGTAAGATTTTAACCTTTAAGAGACATGAATTATCATATCCCTTCCAAACAAGTGTAAGAATGAAAGTCTGTGGGTGCAGTTTTGTTAATTGTCCCATCAAAGAATCATTAGTGAAGTTACACTTTTTGTAAATAAATAAAAGTTCAAATAAATTATATACAATTTCATCCTTAACAAAGACTTTCACAAGACATTTTAAAGTGAAAATTTTCGTTGCATTTCCTTACGCCATTCTCCACCACCCCTTCCCCCTAATAATATACATATGTTGACAGGGTTCAGGGCGTGCTCAATGCATCATTTACTGATAGATCTATTCAAACGAACAAATGTTCATAATAATGGGATGCAATATAAAATGTTGATTAATCCTATCCGATTTTGTATAGCTGCCCTTAGGGATCGTTCATAATGTATGGCTTTGGGGTGATGTTCATTTTTATGTACAATGTGAATTACACCCTCCCCCCTAAAGTGTATGAGTATGTACAGAATAAGAGACGGCCCACCCTGCATGTCATGTACATTATCTATGACGCCCTCTCCCCTTCCCATAATTTCTAAACATAGTGCGTGTGTACAAAAATGCTGACCCCTTAGCTCCCTGAACAAAATGGGTGACACCCCACCCCACCCTCCAACCCTTACAATCAACACCCCACCCGCAGCCATATATTTAATTATGAACGGTTCCTTATATTGATGTACTTCATTGATTATTTGAAAATGTATATTTGCAAAATTCAAATCAGGTGATGGGTACGAAAGGAAATCTTATTCGATTATATAATAAAATGCCAAATATATGCATGCAAATATATTGAAAAATAACAAAACAAGTTCATGGAAAACACGGGCTTCCACTAAATTTTGAGAAACATGTACTGTGACATAGCGGTAACCTTGTGAGATAAACATGAGCCCTAATTCGGAGTTTCTTGCTACTGCTAGATTTAAACGGCATTCCTACGTTTTCATTATACATGAAGGACATACTTACCAAATAAACACCAGCATGCCGTGAAGATGGTGAACATAGAACGATATTGCGTTGAACTTCGCCAAAGTGAACTGACAACGATCAGCTGCCTTTGCGCGCGCGATAATTGTGCGCATGTCCGGATATGGCCAAACGAGGTGATCGAAAGGTCAACATCTGGCTTGTGTTTGAAAGAAAAAAAGTCGGGAATTATACAATTTTCACAGTTTTGTGGGAAAATATCAAATGTAATGCAATTTGGATAACTGATGACTTTATACCTTAAACTGCGATTTTCGTAATATTTCCGTCCGTTGATCGATGCACAATTAAATAATATATAAGATTATATCTGTCACTAGCTCGATCTTGATCTTTTATGAAAATAATGTTCCGAAATGATAGTTGCTAAGTTGGATACCTATTACCAATATGAATTATGTATCAAATTTGCCAAGGAAACAATTAGTTGACATTTTGTTGGTTCCTTACGTTGAAACAACGTTGACAACTAAACGAATCTCGACTAACTTTCTTTGGTCGCATGATAAACGTTGAATCAACGTTTATGAAAGGTTGATCAACCAAACAACCAAAATTCAACGTTGATTCAACGTTGATTCAACGTTGTGTGCCCGCTGGGTCGGTTCGGATTTCCATCAGCAGGGAATCCGTGTCCATGGAGAGCATGTAGTGAGCATGTGCTGTGATAGCCTGTAGCGAGTATGTGCCATGATAACCTGTAGTGAGTATGTGCCATGATGCCTGTAGTGAGAATAGCCGTGTAGCCTGTAGTGATATGTGCCGTGATAGCCTGTAGTGAGTATGTGCCTGATAGCCTGAGGCTGAGTATGTAGCCTGTGATAGCCTGATAGTAGTATGTGCCATGATAGCCTGCAGTGAGTATGTGCCATGATAGCCTGCAGTGAGTATGTGCCATGATAGCCTGTAGTGAAGTATGTGCCATGATAGCCTGTAGTGAGTATGTGCCATGATAGCCTGCAGTGAGTATGTGCCGTGATAGCCTGCAGTGAGTATGTGCCATGATAGCCTGTAGTGAGTATGTGCCATGATAGCCTGTAGTGAGTATGTGCCATGATAGCCTGTAGTGAGTATGTGCCATGATAGCCTGCAGTGAGTATGTGCCATGATAGCCTGCAGTGAGTATGTGCCATGATAGCCTGCAGTGAGTATGTGCCATGATAGCCTGTAGTGAGTATGTGCCGTGATAGCCTGTAGTGAGTATGTGCCGTGATAGCCTGTAGTAAACATGTGCTGTGATAGCCTGCGGTAGTGAATATGTGCTGTGATAGCCTGCAGTGAATATGTGCCATGTGCCTGTGATATGCCTGTAGTGAGTATGTGCCGTGATAGCCTGTAGTGAGTATGTGCCGTGATAGCCTGTAGTGAGTATGTATGCCATGATAGCCTGCAGTGATGTATGTGCCGTGATAGCCTGCAGTGAGTATGTGCCGTGATAGCCTGTAGTGAGTATGTGCCATGATAGCCTGCAGTGAAGTATGTGCCATGATAGCCTGTAGTGAGTATGTGCCGTGATAGCCTGTAGTGAGTATGTGCCGTGATAGCCTGTAGTGAGCCTGTAGTATGTATGTGCTATGAGTAGCCTGTAGTGAAAATGTGCTGTGATAGCCTGTAGTGAGTATGTGCCATGATAGCCTGTAGTGAGTATGTGCCATGATAGCCTGTAGTGAGTATGTGCCGTGATAACCTGCAGTATGTGCGTGATAGCCTGTAGTGAGTATGTGCCATGATAGCCTGTAGTGAGTATGTGCCATGATAGCCTGTAGTGAGTATGTGCCGTGATAGCCTGTAGTGAGTATGTGCCATGATAGCCTGCAGTATGTGCGTGATAGCCTGCAATATGTGCGTGATAGCCTGTAGTGAAAATGTGCCATGATAGACTGTAATGAGTATGTGTCGTGATAGCCTGCAGTAAGTATGTGCCGTGATAGCCTGTAGTGAGTATGTACCGTGATAGCCTGTAGTGAGTATGTGCAGTGATAGCCTGTTGGAAATATGTGCTGAGATAGCCTGCGTAGTGAGCCTGCGTGCCATGATAGCCTGTAGTGAGTATGTGCCATGATAGCCTGTAGTGATATGTGCCGTGATAGCCTGCAGTATGAGTATGTGTGCCATGATAGCCTGTAATGAGTATGTGTGTGTTAGCCTGCAGTGATAGCCTGTAGTGAGTATGTGCCATGATAGCCTGTAGTGAGTATGTGCCGTGATAGCCTGATAATGTGAGTATGTGCCGTGATAGCCTGTGCCGTGATAGTGAGTGATAACCTGTAGTGAGTATGTGCCATGATAAGCCTGTAGTGAGTATGTGCCATGATAGCCTGTAGTGAAGTATGTGCCGTGATAGCCTGTAGTGAGTATATGCGCAATGATAGCCTGCAGTAAGTATGTGCCATGATAGTATGTAGTGAGCATGTGCCGTGATAGCCTGTAGTGAGGATGTGCCGTTAAGGCACTGCAGTGAGTATGTCCGTGATAACCTGCAGTGAGTGTGTGCCGTAATAGCCTGCAGTATGTGCGTTATAGCCTGCAATTTGTGCGTGATAGCCCGTAGTGAAAATGTGCCATGAAAGACTGTAATGAGTATGTGTCGTGATAACCTGCAGTAAGTATGTGCGTGATAGCCCGTAGTGAGAATTTGACATGATTGCCTGCGGTGAGAATGTGCCATGATAGCCTGCAGTAAGTATGTGCCATGATTGCCTGTAGTGAGTATGTGCCATGATAGCATGTAGTGAGTATGTGCCGTGATAGCCTGTAGGAAATATGTGCTCTGATAGCCTACGGTGAATATGTGCCATGATAGCCTCTAGTGAGTATGTGCTGTGATAGCCTGTAGTGAGTATGTGCTGTGATAGCCTGTAGTGAGTATGTGCCATGATAGCCTGTAGTGAGTATGTGCCATGATAGCCTGCAGTGAGTATGTGCGTGATAGCCTGTAGTGAGTATGTGCGTGATAGCCTGTAGTGAGTATGTGCGTGAAAGCCTGTAGTGAGTATGTGCTGTGACAGCCTGTAGTGAGTATGTGCGTGATAGCCTGTAGTGTGTATGTGCTGTTATAACCTGTAGTGAGTATGTGCATGTTAGGCTGTAGTGAGTATGCGACATGATAGCCTGTAGTGAGTATGTGCATGTGATAGCCTGTAGTGAGTATGTGCGTGAAAGCCTGTAGTGAGTATGTGCTGTGACAGCCTGGAGTGAGTATGTGCGTGATAGCCTGTAGTGAGTTTGTGTCATGATAACATGTAGTGAGTATGTGCGAGATAACCTGTAGTGAGTATGTTCTGCGATAGCCTGTAGTGAGTATGTGCTGTGATAGCCTGCAGTGAGTATGTGCGAGATATCCTGTAGTGAGTATGCGCCATGATAGCCTGCAGTAAGTATGTGTCATGATAGCATGTAGCGAGTATGTGCAGTGATATCCTGTAGTGAGTTTGTGCAGTGATAGCCTGTAGTGAGTATGTGCCATGATAGCCTGTAGTGAGTATGTGCGTGATATCCTGCAGTGTGTATGTGCCATGATAGCCTGCAGTAAGTATGTGCGTGATAGCCTGAAGTGAGTATGTGACATGATAGCCTGTAGTGAGTATGTGCGTGATAGCCTTCAGTGAGTATGTGCCATGATAGCCTGTAGTGAGTATGTGCATGATTGCCTGCAGTGAGTATGTGCGTGATAGCCTGTAGTGGAAATGCACCATGATAGCCTGTAATGAGTATGCGCCATGATAGCCTGTAGTGAGTATGTGCCGCGATAGCCAGTAGGAAACATTTGCTGTGATAGCCTGTGGTGAATATGTGCTGTGATAGTATGCAGTGAGTATGTGCCACGATAGCCTGTAATGAGTATGCGCCATGATAGCCTGTAGTGAGTATGTGCCATGATAGCCTGCAATGAGTATGTGCAATGATAGCCTGCAGTGAGTATGTGACATGATAGCATGTAGTAAGTATGTGCCGTTATAGCCTGCAGTGAGTATGTGCCGTGATAGCCTGCAATGAGAATGTGCCACGATAGCCTGTAATGAGTATGCGCCATGATAGCCTGTAGTGAGTATGTGCCGTGATAGCCTGCAGTGAGTATGTGCCGTAATAGCATGTAGTGAGTATGCGCTATGATAGCATGTAGTGAGTATGTGCGTGATAGCCTGCAGTGAGTATGTGCTGTGATAGCCTGAAGTTAAAATGTGCCATGATAGACTGTAGTGAGTATGTTTCCATGATAGCCTGCAGTGAGTATGTTCCGTGATAGCCTGATCCATGACGAGATAGGGCTAGGTAAGCACGACATTGATGATCCAGTTCAATTCGACGGTGACTTCTCGACGTTGGTACATGTTGTTTTGTAAGTGCAGGACGTACAAGGCGTTTTCCGTACCGGGTTCGTCGAATCCTCGCGTGTCCCGGAGATCGGAGAACGCGATGGTGGCTTGTGGAGTCACGTTTGTAATGGTATATATTAGAGAAGAAATTTTAATTAGTTTTCGGATAATTTTTTTGCCGTGCATTTCAAACCCATCAGATGCATGTTATCTGTAGGAACATTTTCCTGAGTGATATTGTGTTTTCAAGTGAAGGCATCCACGTCAACCCGTACATAAACGGAGCAAACGTGGTATTGGTGTTGTTGGGTCCACTGGAGTTTGATGCCTTTGACGATTTCAATATAATTACCAACCCGTGGTTCGCCGAGGTAGACTTGGATGATCAGCGTGGATTGCGCAGATTTTGCAGGATGTCAACCAAGCTTTCGAATTCCGACACTAACTGCAACGTCGTGTTTGACGTCCCGGGATTACTCGATAGGATGTGAGCTAAGGGTTGCGACAGCGTGATGACGACGTCTTTGCATTGGGATGTAAGCCATGATCAGCGTTCCGTTGTTCATGACTTTCATGAGGTGGTGGTCTTTGTTTTCCGTGAACAGGTGGGGAGAGTCTAATGCGATGTTGAGATTCCAGTCGATTCTAGAGGGTATGAGCACCCATCGGTTGTCGTTGGTAAAGAACCATCACCAATGTGTTATTGGCGTTGTGAACGAGATTGTACCTCACCTCTGGTCTCGAAATCGTCTAACTCTCCTAGGTTACCACCAGATCCGTCGCTCACTTCGACACGTTTGTAAATGTTGTTTTTGAGTTGCAAGGTGTACAGTCTGCCGTCGATGTTGGGCTCGTCAAAACCGCACGTGTCCCCAAGGTCGGAGATTGCTAGGTTTGCACATTTTCTCGGTCGCATTCCCGGACCCGAAGCTTGAGTCATCGTTGTTTGACACGCAGCGTCGCGCTGAGGTATCCTATATGAATGGGTTTATATTTTATATCTAAAACTGATAGTTTCAATTCTGTGATGTTGCCTTGCGTTAATTGCTTTTACTGCAAGGTCGAAAACGATTCGGTTCTGCCGTTGTTGTACTTTTCCGTTTTCACCGGCATGGCTCTCAGCAGTGTGGAAGGACGTTCGCCTTGAACGCTGTCCGTCGTGCTCAGCAAGGGCGAGCGCCCTGTGTATTTTCGTGAGTTTCATTCCCAGCGACATATACAGCTGCAGGTTGCGATAGTGAACTACATCCAGTCTGGGTTCACCGTTAAGCATTCGGGAGCCAGCGGATAGCTGTTGTGAGAACCGTGCAATTCTGCTGGGTACTCCATATCCACCTCAAGGATGTAACCTATGTTTGAATCCTGCGCGACGCTATTCACGTCGTTCATCTCGGGCTAGGAGACCCATTCCAATCCTCCCGTGGGAAGGTCACTCATGGCCTAGCCGTACAGGCTGTTGGCATCGTGATAGAGGATGTGTTTGGTCTTTGTTGTTGGCTTTGGCATAGCGTTTGGAGGCCATGTAAATTCCGCCTTGCAGACCTTTTTCCACAATTAGGTGCATGTCGTAATCAGTCAGCAGCTTCAGTTCCGATCCGGTGGCTTTCAGCATGGTGTCCCAAGGGAGACCCGGGAAAGTGAAATACCATGCGGGATCCAGACTGTACTGTTTCAAGAACGTTTTTCTGAATATCTCAAACACGTCGGCCACCAGTAGCACGTCTGTTTTCAAGAACAGGTCGTGGTAATCGCCCATCGTTTTGCAGTGGAATGCGTTCAACACTTTTTGGGCTTGCGCGTAATCTTCTCCGGAGATGTGGGTATTGGTCAAACTGCTGTAAAAACATTCGTGAGGAGGTAGGGACGTCTCGTCGAATTTGGACCAGTCGTCCATGTATTCGTAGGGGTAGACGCCCTTCCGGGGCAGCAGGGGTCGACTTTAGTGATGGCCTGCATGATCAAGTGGGAATCGTACCTGCAGAGGTTGTGAAACAAGACGGGGATTTTGATGGTGTGGGGATCGATTCTGAGCTTCAGGTTGCAGGTGTTGTGAGCGGCGTCATGATGTTTTTCTCTTTGACTTTCACGAATTGGAGAAATATTTTTGCCGTGTCGGTACCTTGGTAAAACGCGGGAGAGTTCGTTTGTCCGTCGTATCGGACGACCTTGTACTCGAGCCCGCAGGCTTCGTGTTCTTGTGTTTTGTGCCTGAAACTTTTGTCCTGGGACGGAGCGACATAGGTGTCGACGGTTTTGATGAGAGCTTCGAAGTCGCCGTAGATGACGTAAGGCACAAGCATTTGATGCTTGTGGTTGATGAATTTCAAGACGTTATCGTTTTCGGTCGGCATGTCGATTCGCACGGGCGTCTGTCCCACGCCTCGGCAATCTTCCCGGTGCGATTCCAGCAGGTCGGCTCGCACGAAACTGTGCAGGCACCGTTCGCAAAAGTGATTTTTCCCGTTGTGCTTCGATTATTTGTACAACAGTCGGCTCAGACTTTTAATCACTGTGTAGTGATAATGTTCGCTGCCCCCTTTTCCGGTTAGAAATAAATTGATCCTGGGCACATCGCCGGGCATGGAGCTGATTCGATGCACAATGGTTGTATTGTCTTCGTGGCTGAACACGTTGACTGCTAAATTGTTGAGTTTTTCGAATCGCGTCCAGTAGGAGATGGGCATCAAGCGTTCTACTCCTGTGAAGTCAAGCCCGGATTCCTCGTCGACGGATAGCTGGAACGGCTGCATACATTGCCCATTGGTTTGAATCTAACAGTTATGACCGCCACCACCGCGCAGTCATTATTAATATCATTGTCGTTTTTAGTTTTAGGGTTAACGATGGCCTTTTTATTTTTGTAGTACTTTGGCAAGTCTATGTACAACCCTCCTTTTAACGGTATGTAGTTTGCTATGTTCAGGTAGACTATGTCGATCGTGTCTACGACCCAGCCCAAACCCGTGTGCATGTAGCGTATTTTTGTAAACTAGGTGCTGATAGACGCATTGTTGGTTTCAGGCTGAGTCGCGACTTCTTGTTTGGCTCTGAAGTAAGGCTGGACATGATCTGTGGTACCGTCCATCTGCTGTTTTTCCAGCAACATTCTCACCGTGAGTTGAAATTTGAGGCTTCTCAGATCTATCAGTTCCTTGTCGATTTTGTCGGCGATCAGTGGTTTGATGTCGTCGACTTCCATGTTTTTGTTGATGTCTATCTGCCAGCCTCTCAGATAATTCCTTATGGCGTGCTTCATCCGCTCGAACCATAGTTCGGCGACAGGTTTGCGTTCCTCCTCCTCCAGCAGCTCAATGAGCTCGGCTTTCTTCATGCGCGAATAACCTATGAGCCCACACTCTTTCGCTTGAAGCCTGAGTTGTTTCACCGTGGGTTCATCAACAACATGAGGAAAATTGAGCAACCTCAGCAGCTGAGGTTTCCTCAAACGGAAGTAACCGATCACTCCACGTTGGATAGTTAACTTTTCGACCGACTGTTTAAAAAGAAAGTTCGGATGTAAAGTAAAATCTCCAGTAGTTTATTGGTGTGTGAAGTATGTCTCGCTATTTAAATGTTTAGCAACCACGTCAATACGTTGGATAGTTAATTTTAAATTGAGCCCTTGGGAGGGACCTGTCACAGTTCCGCCATCATGTATACTACTACGATCGTTGAGATAATCTCTTTTCATCAAGTAGATGAGATGACCTCTGACCACGTCCGCTCCATGAGCTTTGCAACGGCAATAGTGGCATTTCACGCCTATGCTGCACACGTCGCACGTGTAGTTCACGAAACCTTTTCGGATGGACATCATGTGCATGCCGCAATATTCGGCGACACATTTCTTGCTGCAGGTCTCGGTTTTGCCGAGCAGCACGTACTTGCAGTTAAAAGGTGTTCATGGTCCCATGGTTTTGTATACACACATACATATGTTCTAGTCTAATTGTTTGGCGATCAACACGGTCGCGGCTAGGCCCAGAGCCACGAAGATCAGCTCCCAGTCTTTCTGTGCTTTGGAAGGCGTGTAATACTGAGATAGGGTGGGTGGTGCGTCGCCGAGAGGTTCGAGTCGTTTGCCGGTGAGCAGCTAGTATTGTCGCATGGCGTCGTTGACGTTTTCGAACGTTTTGACGGCGTGGTTTTTTGCGTTGGAGTTGATTGTTGATGAAATCGATTCTTTCCATGCGTTTGTGAGCGTACTCAGCTTGCGAGGCCTGCAGCTGCTGCACATGACGTTTCCATTAGGCTTTCACTTCGGCCGCGTTGGATGTATGTAATTGGGAGAAGAGATAATTGCTCCCCGAAAAGGCCAGAGCGTTGACCAAGGCCCTGCCGACCATAATCACGATCGTGGCCATAATGTATAGAAACCTCACCTTTGTGTTTGTCTTACATTGTGTGAAAACAACCATCACCGTAGTGTTTTGAATATTGCAACTGGTCTCTATGCTAAAAAAAAAGTCTTATCAGTTCGAACTGGCGAGATAATCAAATCTTGTATGTTTTGGGCCAATTAACATTTTATCACATTCGTTTTGAGGAAGAAATATTTGATGATGATGCTTTCGACGGGCTTGATTGAACAGAATATTGATGTTTTGGCTTTAAGGAGATCAGGAATTGAGAAGACAAATTAAGGATCTCAGAAAATTAAAAAGAACAATGATAGTTTCGGGTAAAGGAATTCAAGCTGACAAAGAAATATCTCAGACAATAGATCGTTTGATCTATCGTTTGGTCGTTTGATGGACTTGTTGCGGTTTTCTGTCAGTGTCACGCTGAAATGTTTCTTGCATTTTTTGGCTAACAATTTGAAGTGGTATTAACTGGTTCCTCAAGCTAACGGGCAGCAGTATAGACTTGCTAAGAAAAAGTATGGTAGAACTGTTGTTAAGTCTGCTCGGGAGACGGAATATTTTGTTCAAATTTTTGTTTAAATTTGCCGTAAATTGATATTGATATTGATATTGGTACTGGACCTATTCTGGCTTTGGCCACAATGCTTGTTATTTTGCAAAGGTATGGTGCAAAAGAATTCAGAGAAAGTATTGCCCCATTGAAAACGTAGTAGTACTACGTTGGGTCCCATCCAAGTGAACGCTGAACACAATCCACTGTCTTTTCTTCATGTAATGAAGAACAAAAAACAATGCGTAATGTGTTGCAGCTTGTTGCTGTAGGAATTTGATGGAGATGCATGAGAAGTAAATGTTATCGCTGATGCATTGTAACGAGTTGGCAAAGGGTGAGCACTTGCCTCCCATCTGACATTGTAGACCAGGTTACATGAAAACCAGCAAGTGTATGGAGATCCTTCTTACCCAGGATACTGGTACTGCCACTCTATAATACCTAGGTAGTGATTTATCACTCTACTTGTTTGAGTGCTGGTTTCCCATTCAACGACCATCACTGTACTTTACTTATAACGTGTAATCCCAAATATAGCAATGGTTAGATTTTCAACTCAGTCACAATTACAAATGTGTATATTTGTAACATGGCTGTGCCTAACTGTCCAAGTTCTCTAATGGACTTTCAGTCAAGAGGGATAGTGTGAGTGAGTTTTGACTGAGCTGATTTTTAACTAATAGACTATGTTTTCAACCGTACCTGAAACCTGGCTGCAAGACAACAACCATACACAGCGATTGATAACTACTCGCATATACATCCATTCCTTTTGTCAGTTAATAAGTGGAGAATGTTGGCAAATGTTTCGCGTTCTGTCTCCATGCTTAGTCTGTTTTGTCCAAGTAATCGGCACCTTGTGTTATTATAATTAGTTATTAGCCACGATATGGCTGAAATATTTCGGATATATCTTAAAATCTTAGCTCACTCACTAACTCACACGCTAACACTGACCCATTCTCTCCCACCTAACACCTGATGTTCAGATACTTTAAAAAATATTACATATAAATACATTTTTCTTGAATTGCCTTGAAATGAAGCAAGGCGTGACATTACCTGGCGAAATCGAGACTTCCTTCAATTACGGCGTGTGTATTTAAGGCAGTCCTGGACTGGGGGGGGATCGTACTTTGTTTCAGGGACTATGTTTTGGTTGTTTGTTTTGGGATTAACGCTGCACTCAGCAATAGTACATCTATAAGGCGGTGGTCTGTAAATAATCGAGTCTGGACCAAACAATCCAGTTATCAGCAGCATGAGTATCGAACTACACAATTGGGATAACATTGTGACTTGTAGTGGCAAGCAGAGATATTACCGAAAGCAAACCGGATGCATGTAGCGTTGTGCTTGTACAGGTCTGGCAACGTTTCTGCAGCGAGGTTGTCATGCTGACTGGTCATGCTGAAAGATGTAAGGTAGGACAAGATTCATAGTACCGGGATTGATACTGGCGGAAGATGTAATCGGTGGAAGGTAATTAGTGGTTTGAGTGTTATTAGACGATACCAGTTCATCAATATACATAGAAGCATAATTTCATTTAATAAATATATTATATACATATATTATGTTTTTCACGTAACCCTGATACTTTGAAATGTTTTCAATAGGTTTTGCAAATGCACAAAAATAAAATATCATATTGCCATGTATGGAGATGTTAAAAGGATGTATTACGCAGTTGAAATTATTATCAGATGTGAGCATATTTTGCGTTTCTGAAAATATTTCTACGGTAGGACTAATCAGGTTCCATAGACCACAGCTTTGCACCGAGTTGCATGTTTTCATGTGCTTGTGTGTGTGTTTGTATTATTTGGTTGCTGGTTCGTTCAAGCAGTGTGTACATAACACCACTATATAACCCATAGCGACTTAATATTGTAGTTTAACCCCAAAGACACAGTGCAAATACACGTGTGCCTATTTCATTGTTTGGGGATTTGGACAACATATGACGCGGCGTTAGTCTTATGACCTTATGCATGTCTATTTGCTGAGAGAAGTTAAACCTTCATTGAAATAAACCCGTGAAGATCCGGGTTAGAAAGGATTATTTACAGACCACCGTCATATGACTGGAATATTGCTGAGTGCGGCGTAAAACAACAAACAATCAATTCATTCAAACAATCAACTCTGACTTTCAGAATATTACTGCATCATATTGCTTGTCTTTGATTTAGCGTAGTCTAACATTTGTCGAATCGAAACTGTATGCATTGGTCTTGATAATCATTTCACGTGTTTTAAATACACGGACATGATAGTATAAGCCATAATAGCATTGACCTTGTTAGCTCGAACTGCTGGGAACCATAAATAGTTTATATTGATTGTTTGACAAACCGACTTGACCTTAATACTAGTATTGTCCTTGCTGTCAGAAAACAGTCGCCCCACATCGTGCATGTTATGCAAACAAGACATTTAATGCATATTTTGTGTGTATATTTATATGCCCCGATTTTCAGTTCGACTTGTCAAGACAAGTTAAGTATATTTTCAACTCTTGACTACAGGGAATTCAACACTTTCTATTGGGCACATACAGGTTAAAATACTGATACATACTGACCAGTAAGAGTTCACTTTGAGGTCACACAGTCCGCGATTCGATATTTCCAAGTTCGAGAAAACGGGTTAGACTGTAAAGTCAATGCGGTCACAAAAACGAAAGTCATGTGTGAATAAAACGAACAGAATGTATATGTTTGGTTTAACGCCATTTAAAGCATCATCAATTTAAGACAATCAAGTGATTGACGTCATGAGCATCGACCTGTACAAACATGTCAGCGCGTCGCCTTTTATGACACGTATAGGTTACTGAAGATCAATTCTTCACGGCTCACCATGCATTAGCATCTTTTAACAACGAATGTAGCCACTTGGGTCATGACATACGTATGTCATGACATACGTGACGTACACATTACCACTACTCCATGCAACATCTATCCTGGTGAAGTAGATATCACTTACCCGTGTTCCTGGCGATGCCTTACCTATAAATTCAAACATTGTTTGGCATGCTTGGGTTCACCCAGACACAAGCGTATACATGGGTTTGTTAACGATAACAGTTGCTGGTTGTGGTGGTGGCGTCCATTATTACAGGCAAACAAAACACCAATACAGAACGTCAATGTTATGTGAGAAGCATGTTGTCATGAAATCCCTCACTTGAACGGCAGTCCCTATTGTCCCATTAAATTCACTGTATGGTTGTGTACACAGTTGAACAGGTTTGTAATCTTGATCCACTTCCTGGTCTGTGCGGCAGTGTGTCGCAATGGCTGTGAGAGACGGTGTTGTGATCTTGCTTGCCAGTTTCAGCCTCGTTACAGGTGAGTATTTTCTTACTTTATATGTATCAGTGCTATAGTCTGTTTGCAGTAAAAACGTACAGACGAATTTCACTTTAAACGAAAACGTAAATCAAATAAAGTGAAATTAGAAGTACGAATCCTCATGATTTTACCTAGCCAATTGAACATTTAAATCTCAGAATTGTATTCATTACTTAGGATAAAAGTTGTTTAACAAACGATCATAGTCCCTTGTAAAACAAACCAATAATAGCAATTTGAATCTATGATCGTCTGTTAAACAACTTTTATCCTAAGTTGAATAAAATTCTGAAATTTATATGTTTAATAATTGGCAAGGTAAAATTATGAGGACTCGCAATCTTAATTTCACTTTTTTTATTTACTTTTTTGCTTAAAGTGAAATTCATCTGTACATTTTCACTGCAAAAAGACTATAACTGATCTGTTAGTGTTTCTAAACTGTGCGGGAACCTGACGTTACTCACAAGTATCTACACAGAGCGGTACAATGAATCGTTACCTGACTGTTACTGTGTATCATGCTGGAAGATCATAGTACTGAACTAACCCTTCCACGATTCAGCATTAGAAAAAGATCTCACCTTAGCCATAAGTCATACCTGTATTCATTTGTCAGCTCTCGCTCACTGTGTTGACCTGAAGCGTGTCACCACCTGATATTACTTCCTGTTTGACTACATCGGCAGCCTTGTTATTGTGTCGATGGTAGGCCTGATAAAACACCCGAATATTGGAGAAAATAAACAGCGATAAAGAAAGGGAGAGCTGGAAGCATTGCCATGATGTCACTTTGGTTTTTATATGGCTTAGACCCAGGAACCAATATGTACCGGCTGCGATACTGTTTTCCCTTAACGTTTGTTCATAGGCCCGAGTGTGGAGGCTGTGGTACCGTGTCCCCATATTGCTGGTTCATAAACCCGAGTCCGACGGCTACGCTTGTCCATAAGCCCGAGTCTGACGGCTTCGCTGGCTCATAAACCCGAGTGTGAAAGTTGTGGGTCCGTGGCTACTGTCCTGGTACTACGACTTTGTACGTAAAGGCTACACTGGTTCCTAAACCCGAATGTTAAGGCTGTAATAGTGTGTCCCGACTACGTTTACGTAAAAGAACATTTCACTCATGGGTAGCCTACACAAGTATGAGCCAGCGGAGAGATGAACGGGCAATACGATAAACTTTCACAGGTATAAACGACAGATAAACTTCAAAGATTGCCCCGTGTTTTATTGAACGGTTCAAAACTAGTTGACAAAGTTAGTTTATTATACTTACAGAGACCTTCAAACCAGCGCTGCTTATCTATATCTATACACATCTAGTCTGCTGTATAGGACCACCATACAGGACCACCATACAGCAGAGGAAGACCACTGATGTAGATAAACTAGTCGTGTCTATTCAGTGCCACAGGTTAATTTGCGCAACTATTCTTCTACATCTGCGACAGTAAGGTTTATGACATTACATATTAATACATCAAAGTGGCTGAATCGTTTGCTCTCCATTGGGCTTCGATGACAGCACGTACGTGGAGCCATACAACCTATGTAAACAAATGATCGCTACTCACATCGAAATAGTGTTACACGTTCAGTGATATGTTCTCAGTGAAACAAAACAACTCTATCAAAGATGTTTGGACGTATGGACTCGTCAAATATAAAAGAGTTCAGAAATATGCACATTATATTAAATGGTCTGTGTCAGATGTGACGAATCACATCTTTCTGGCCTGTTGCAGAGGTTCTATGCTGGCTGCATGGAACTCTGGGTAGGAGAGTGCGTCACCACCAGTTATCACTTCCTGTTTGACTACATCGCCAGTCAGCGGATGTCAGTCATGACAGAAAGGTTTCTCTGTGTTATAAAAATGCATACAGATTTGACGAATGGGAGAGCATCGTCATAAGATCGTTTCACTGAAAGGGTGGTTGGGGTTTCATTTCATATATAAATGTGGTACGTTCAAAAGGCTATGTGCGACTTAAATTTTTCACTCACCCACTCAAAAAGCTATGTGTTCCGGCTGCGACACTTTTTCTCCATGACGTCTGTTCATAAACCTGTCTATGGAGGTTGTCACAGTGTGTCCCTTAACGTTGGTTGATAAACCCGAGTGTGATGGATGTGCTACTGTGACCCTATTAAGTTTAAGTAACATCATATTTCACTCATGGATTGACTAGGCTGACATGGTTCAGACATAAGTGTTTCCCAACCTGGAAACTGGTTCTCCGATACTTCCTTATTTAAGTAAAAGTGATAATAGTGAGTGAGTGAGTTAAGATTTTAAGTCACATCAGCAATATTTCAGCCATAATGTTATCGTGACTACAAACAAGTTATAATTTTACAATAAATAAAGGTTAATTATAAACAATTGTCAGCCAAGAGACAGTAAAACAACTAGTTTATTACAGATTTCAATTTAAAACTAGTAATTAACTCTAAAACGTTTTAACTACAGTTGACAGTGCAATATAAAAACAAGCTATCTATTGCCAGCAACTGAAGGTAGATCACCATGCTAGGGACCATGGGGACGTACAGTACATTTGCTTCCTGCAAGGACCCTAGCTGGATTTACATCATCCCTTCAGCTGCAATTTAGACAAATCTAGCCATACGTTAAAATGACACATATTCTACGATTAAAAAAGAGTGAAGAGATTAAATTGACTTTGAATGTTTTGTGACTTACCTTTCCTTTCAGGAGGACAAGAAAGTGATATAATGACACTTTGTATCACAAAATAGACCACATGCTATCGAATGTAAGATACGGGAGATATGTAAGAAACATTTCAGTGTCATTTACATTATTTGTGAAACGATTATAATCATAAATACTGATGATGTGATTTTAGCTTGATGACATTCAGAAAATTAGCTTGATGGGAAACTGTAGAAATAAGACATAAGAGTATTTAAAGTCTCTGTCAACATATTTACGCTCTATACGTTCGGCATCCCTTTTATAACTTCAGAGCATCATTGACTGCAGGTAGCAAAGGTACTGTAAGTCCCCATGGTCCCTAGTATGGTAATCTACCTTCTGTTCTTGGCGATCTATAGCATGTTTATATTGTATTATTCCAATGGTGCTATTAGTTTTAAACTTTCAACGCTAGTTTTAATACTAATTGTGATATTCTAGTTGTTTTACTGTCCTTCGTCGACAGGATTTTATAATATACATATATTCCACTTCAAAATCAAATATGTTCTCGTCACGATATGGCTGCAATATTGAAGATGTGACGTTAAACAATAACTCACTCACTCACTCACTCAGAGCATCATGGACACTTGATTGTTTTTCGATAAAACAAAAATGAACATATGCCTGGTTCAGACCCTCAACTCTCCTAACTACATTGAATGACCAACGACACTGAATCAATACCCGGTGCATGGTAAACTTTGGCGTGTTTGTACATTCTGTTTTGTGTATTGTTCCATTTATAGCAGTTATACCCAGTTTGACAGCTGTTGATCTGTGAATACATAGAGTATATATCAGACGTTATACCTGTGTACACATTGTTGAGTGTGTGTACATCACAAACAAATTCATGCATGCAGAAAGGCATTCGGACACTGTCGGAACCTACTTCACACTGTATTGAGATATACCAGGCATATTCATATCACAGTCGATACAGGCAGGTCGTTGTGACATACACTCCGGCTGGTTCCCTTGAATGATCCTGGGAGATATACATTACATCAGGTATGTAACTACCTTAGGCCAGTAATATTCTTCCTGGTGTTGGGTATCAGGGTGGCATGTTGAAATGGTTGACAAGAGCTGTTGTTCAGTTCTCGGGGGAGTGTGACATGAATTATTGACAGTGTATATCTAATGATTGCAAAGAACTGAAATGAGAGATTTTCACGATCAGCCGGTTTAGTTGGTTTTACATGACCACATGCCATGTTTGATAATACGTTCTATATTTGTTTACTGACACACTCAGTTATATAAAAAAACAGTCCCCTTTGATTAATCGAGTTTGGACCACAATACAGAAATCGGTATTGTGAGAACTACGCATGTCGTCCAGCCAATCATCCAAATAAACCACCCTGACCTCCCTATTTGTCTGGATTGTCTATTCAAAACTAGAATTCCCACGAGGTTGTTTATACATAAACTGTTGGTTATTACTTGTCGACTGTTGGCTATTTATGTTACAGAAGGGGAGAAGATATCGCATTGATATTGTTTGCAAACGATGAAGCATTCGGTGACGACACTGTAACAGGGGGACAATGAATACAGAACTACTAAACCACTAAAGAAATCTTATGTTGTGAATTTCAAATGTGCCTGCTGTGTATTGCAGTTTGTAGGTATCAAAGTTTCAATCGTGTATTTATTTATTATCTAATTGTATTATACAGCCTCTGTCGTAGACGGCCGTGCATGTTCGCGAGATCTTTCTGACGTTTTTCATAATTGCTCAGAATATTATTATTTATAATCAATACATGTCGTGTGTGCAAAACCTGTGTATAGTGTAGTTCTCAAATCAATGACATGTGTCAACATTAGATTTATCAGTTCTATTTGATCGAGGATTGGGCTTGAGTAATGGTTTGGGCAGCTTTTTGCGGGAACGTGCGCCCACATCTTCCCGAAATCAGCAGGCGCCTCAATGCAGCGGGATATTGTCCCAGAGCTGGGGCCCTTCGTGTTTCCTCATTGTCCACGATTCCAGTTCCAACAGGACAATGATACACCACAACAGCTGTTTTGACACGGAGGTTCCGGCCAAATGCGGGTATTGACACCGTGGAGTGGCCATGCTCTTGGAAGACGTCTTCGTACCTTGAGACGTCAACCCCGCAATGTCTAAGAGAAGACATGGGTCCCATGTTGGTATAGTACTGGCGCAAGTTGCCTATTAACATGTTAATGGGAAAACGTTGCATTGTTGCTATGAATATGCGAGAGGAAAGGGCATATGCAGCGCTGAACAAACTCCGATACAGATAGCGATAGTCCGTTTACTGCAAAATCCTACCGATGAAATGGCAAATAAATGTATACTAGCCACATAAAGAAACTGTGCATTGTCAGACATTCGAAAGCAACAAACGGTGTTAAGTGGCATGAATGTTAGTTATTTGTTCTATATAAATCGTCACTATAATTTCAGACACTGGCATGAAGAAGAGGAAACGCTGTTTAACAAAACAACATGGAAATGTTGGCGTTTTAATGTTTGTTGTAACAAGGGGGTATGCACAATAAACAGAACAGTTAAGGCATCGCGGAACATAGGGATCGTCTCAAAAACACTTGTCTGAAATACTTTCTTTGTTACTGTCACTATAATAAGAGTTTGGTGATCGTTGCATGATGTAAACCATCTTTTCTTACAATATGAAGCTTCGATTTCTGTCTCAACGCACTTGGCGAAAGTGTTTTTTTTCCAACGTTGTGCAAACTATTTCTCACGACTCTCCACATCGGATAATTTGTATGTTATATTACTCCTGCCGCTCTTCACGAGTTATATAGGGTTTAGTTCACAAAGATAAGGTGGTCGACCCAGGATCCCGTGTCGTTGTGATTGTAGGGCATGTTCCACCCTATATACAGACTTTGTTTTGTTGGCCTTCACAGCGTCATACAACAAGGTTTGGTACTCTTCATGGGAAATGGCATATCATGTCGTCCTGTCTGGAATTGATGTTGGTAGCTTCTGGTTTAGTCTTGTGCACTGTGATAGGGAACATTGTACATAACGATCAGCGATTTCGGAGGTGGAACCGGAAGTTGCTATGCCAAAAGACTTGACTGTTCATTTCGTTGTGATGATCTCGGTTATCTACAGATTTGGCATGATATACCAAAGGACACCCTGGAACAAATGTTATGCTTTTTCCATCATGTATGCAAAAGGATTGGAACTTTATTGTTCACATCTGATATAGTGCGTTTGACTTCATTTTAGACCAATGAATTGCTTACTAACACAAAATCTAATAATTGCAACACCATTCGACAGGTGTGCGAGTTGTACGTGTCAGGTGTGCGAGTTGTACGTGCGAAAGTGAAATTTCACTGCACCAATGTACTATGAACCCCACTGCATTGTAAATAAAGGTAATCAACCAATATTCCTGTTTCCTCCTCATGCTGTAGTTCTTAGGCAATTAGTTCCCAGAGACATGACATCCTTCCGTTCACATAACACATGCCTGTCTTGCCTGCAATATTTTTTTTATATCGATAACCCAAACGGTGCAATAGCTTCCAGAGTGAGTGCTGGACACAATCAAAGTATGCTAAGTTACCATGTTTTTCTTCAGAAACAAGGCATCCATGAAGAGCCACCTGCTCGTGGAGGGTGCTGAATAACGCGTAGCGCTCTTTGACCCCTCGTTGTGGACCCGGGGTATATTTGGTCCACCAACCCGTTTGCCGTGGGTTGCGCCCCTGTCTCGGTGGAGGACGGGAGTCTGGTGGTTGAGGGCACTGTTTCAAGGAACAGTGTTCCTTAGCCCAACACACCACTTCGCCCCTTACTTCACCTAGACGGGTGGTTGAACTGGCCCGGTTCAATCAATCGGCTGGCCATGCCAAGCCCTGTGCATGGTGGATATTTTTGCACATTTCTTTTATTGGGTATTTGGTCGTTTAAACTGTTAGTGTATAAATTATGAATGTATGTAATTGCCTAGAGTCCTATGCCAGAAGGCCGTGGCTCATGGGCCAATCTGGTTATATAGACCTCTGAATTCCGTGTTCTTTAGAAAAGCGTCATGGGCCGAACCAGCCTGGCACTTATTCTTCATATATCATGGCTTTCAAGTCTGTATTTTCTGGAGTATGGCATCACTGTAACCCTGGTATTGCTGTCTGGTTTCCACTGCAATAACGTCCTTGTTGACACTCGATGGCGGTTGCTGAATTATATTATTACACCATGGCTAACAACGCTCAATCTTCTGGTTCTTCTAAAACGAGCAAACGTCGTCACATGTCCTCTTCATCAGATGAAGAGATATCTTCTTTCAATACTGATTTCTGGCCAAGATTTTTGGTCATTGAAAGTGCTGATGGGAATCCTTTAAAGATCAATCCTTTTGCAGTCTCCAAGGGTATCCAAGGTATCTGCGGAGAAGTAAAAAATGTCACTTGTCTCCGGAACGGCTCTCTTTTATTTGAATGATTACGAAGGCAACAGTCTGTCAATCTGCGGAGACTGCAGCAGTTTGTAAACAGTCAGGTTGTTGTTTCAGTTCACAAAACTCTCAACACATGTAGAGGTATCATTAGAGACAGGGCCCGCTGTCTCTCAGATATGACAGAAGAAGAGATTTTGGCAGAGTTGAAAGACCAGGGAGTTACTTCAGTTAAACGTTTTAGCAGGAAACAAGAGTCAACTTTTATCAAAACAAATATTTACCTTTTCACATTAAGTTTGAGTACTCTACCCAAATTTATTAAAGCAGGATACTGTAATATCGGAGTGGAGGTCAATGTACCAAATCCACTCCGGTGTTATAACTACCAGAAGTTTGGACATGATGCGAGGTCTTGCACTGGCAAGTCAGTATGCTCACGCTGCAATGGAGCTCATGGCAGTACTGACTGTACTAATGACATAAAGTGTGCCACTTGCGGTGGTGAACATCTGGCATCATCGCAAGCTTGTCCGAAATTTGAGTATGAGACCAAAATCCTGCTCCTTCTTCTGTTAGAAAAGCTTCAACTGTTTCAACTTCTTGTCAGACAGTGATATCCTGGATTAATGATGACCAGCTAACCTTTGATGGCACGACGCACTCATCACAAGATTGTCAGCGCTCATCAGCCTCCCAGACTAAGGAGACTCAACAATCACAAACTTTGGACATTACTTCCAGTCGAGCTACTGAGAGTGCTGCTCACCTTACAAGCAAAGAAAAGAAAAAGCTGAGAAGACAGGCCAGAGCCCTTCAACATTTAGAAGAGCATTGTCCTATAACTTCTCCTGTGGCGGTTCAGAATCTTTTTGATCCTATTGACATGGAGATCACTCCTTCACAAACAGGGTGTAGGAGTGGCGCTGCCTCGCGCTCACGATCTCCAGTCGAGCCTCCCTAAACATTGTTTATGACATTAATACAATGGAATTGCAGAGGCCTTAGGAACAATTTTAATGTTCTACAATTATTTTCGCAAGATCGTACACCATCAGCTTTTAGTCTACAAGAGACATACCTAAAAAGTACAGATCGATTTGAATTGCGTCGGTACAATTCGTTTCATTCATTCTCACCTCCAGGTGATAAGGCCACTGGTGGTGCTTCTATTCTCGTGAGGCAGGTTGTTATCCAAAGCCCGGTTCCTCTTAAAACCAATCTTCAGGCTGTTGCTGTCCGTCTTACTTTACAGATAACCTTTACACTTTGCTCTTTGTATATTTCTCCTTCTTCAGTTCTTCAGCAGTCCGATCTTCAGGATCTATTTGACCAGCTCCCGAATCCCTGTATCATCATTGGTGATCTTAATGGACATAACCCTCTGTGGGGAAGTTCCGCAACTAACACTAAAGGTAAACTCCTTGAGGATTTCATTTCAAATAAAAATTTATGCATATTTAATGATGGATCAGCCACATATTTGCATCCTGGTACAGGAACATATTCTGCACTCGATCTGTCACTAACAAGTCCAAACATTTACAACTAATTTGAATGGTCGGTCCACGACGACCTGTGTGGAAGTGACCATTTTCCCACAATACTTTCAGCTGTAAACCCCAATGGTGAGCCTCCTACAACAAGGCGGAATTTCAAAAAGGACAACTGGCCTTTATTTCAAACTCTTTGTTCTGACCGATTGAAATCTGACTGTTTTGTGAATGTTTTGGATCCTGCTCAGTTCTCGGACAAACTAAATATAATAGCTGATGAAACTATTCCTAAGTCCTCTGCGATACCTCAAATTCGTAAACCATGGTTTACTGATGATTGCAAACAGGCCAGGGAGTGTAGGAAGAAGGCAGAGAAATACTTTCGCCGGCATCCTACAGTTCATAATTTAAATAATGTTAAAATCATTAGTGCCAAGGCTCGACGTGCTTTTAAACAGACTAAGCGTCAGTCTTGGCGAAATAATGTTTCCAAGATAAACTCACGGACACCGATTTCAAAGGTGTAGAACATGATCCAAAGGATAAAAGGTAAAGGTTCCAAATCTACTGTTCATCATCTAAAGGATGGTGATAATTTGTTAACTGCTCAGACTGACATTGCCAATAAACTTCGTGAAACTCTCGCCAAACACTCGTCTTCATCCAATTATGTCCCTGAGTTTCAGAAACATCAGAAACAACAGGAGAAGAAAAGAATAAATTTTACCTCAGACAATGGAGAAGACTACAATGAATTATTTTCAATCCATGAGTTACGTACTGCTCTTGAGCAAGCTCATGATACAGCAACAGGGGTTGATAATATACACTATCAGCTCTTGAAACATTTACCTGAATCATGTTTGGAAACACTTCTAAATATTTTTCATACAATATGGACTTCAGGGAATTTACAAACTTCGTGGCGTAAAGCTATTGTAGTCCCTATACCAAAGCCTGGCCGGGATCATACTGATCCGTCTAATTACAGACCAATCTCTTTAACGAGTTGCGTCTGTAAAACCATGGAACGAATAGTAAATAATAGATTAACATGGTACCGGTATCTTGAAACCAATAATCTCATAACAAATATTCAATGTGGTTTCAGGAAAAATCATAGTACCATTGATCATTTGGTACGTTTAGAATCCTTTGTCTAAAATGCAAAAGTAAATAAACAACATGCGGTATCGATATTCTTTAATCTCGAGAAAGCATACGATACCACCTGGTAGCATGGCATTTTAAAGGATTTACATGATTTTGGTTTAAGGGGTCGTTTACCTCTTTTTATATCACAGTATTTAACAGACAGGCAATTTCAAGTCCGAGTGGGTTCAACTCTGTCTGACCATTATAATAAGGTCAGGGTTTTCCAACAAGGCAGTATTTTGTCTGTAACATTGTTTAGTATTGAGATTAACAGTTTATCAAAGGTTTTAAACGATTCAATCGATGGATCACTTTTTGTGGATGATTTTAACATTTCTTGTCGCGTAAGAATATGCATACTATTGAACGGCAACTACAGTTGTGTTTAAACAAAATACATACATGGTGTCTTGAAAACAGTTTATTTTTCTAAATCAAAAACTAATTGCATACATTTCTGCCGTAAATATAAACCACATAAAGACCCAGAACTGATTTTAAATGGCACTCCCATCAAGGTTGTAAAAGAGGCCAAGTTCTTGGGTCTGATTTTCGACTCCCATTTAACCTTTCTTCCGCATATGAAATCCCTAAAAACAAAATGCATGAAGGCACTCGATTTATTGAAAGTCGTTTCTAATTCAAAGTGGGGAGGGGACCAAACTACCCTCCGACACCTATATTGATCACTGTTCTGCTCGAAGCTTGATTATAGCTCCATCGTATATGGCGGAGCCTGTAAAAGCAACCTAAAACTATTAGATTCTGTCCACCACCAAGGTCTGAGACTTGTTGTTCTGTTGACAGTCTCTACGTCGAGGCAGATGAACCATCTCTTACCCAACGCCGTATAAAACTTGCATTGCAATATATTACCAAACTATATTCTAACGAGTATAATCCTGCATTTCACTGCATCTTTAATTCTCTTTATGAGGATGTGTACAACAGGACATCTTCTCTTGTTCCGCCTCTTGGGCTCAGGATTAAGCCATTCATTACTGCTGCCGGCATTGAGCTGGAAAATATATCTCCTTCCCGTCTTCTTTCTTCTCCTCTTTGGCAATTGGTTAGGCCACAAGTCGGCCTAACACTCACTAAATTTTATAAAATCAGAAACTAATGACTTACTATATAAACAAGAATATAATCAATTAAAAAGTAAATATAATACATATAAATCCTTATTTACAGATGGGTCCAAGGATGGTGGCGCGGTTGCTTGTGCCACTGTCATTGGGTCCAAAACAATATCTTCCAGATTACCAAATGACAGTTCAATTTTCACAGCGGAAGCAAACGCAATACTAACAGCTCTTAAATATATAAATAGACACCCTAAATATAAACAATATATAATATTTTCAGACTCTCTTTCTTGCCTTCGGGCTATCAAAAATATTTATTGTAAACATCCACTTTTAATAGAAATTATAGAATTATATAATGATCTTACAACTGGCCAATACGACATCGTACTCTGTTGGTTACCCAGCCACGTTGGCATTTCTGGAAACACAATGGCCGATTTTGCTGCCAAGGGAGCACTCAACAAATCTGTGACACCAATTCTGATCCCATACTCTGATTACAAAGCTAGCAGTAGAACTTACATCCGTGATCTGATGCAAAAGAAGTGGGACACCCAAGTAGGTATCAATAAATTACATGCAATAACACCAACTATCGGTTCCACCTACTTGGGTTGTCAGTCCAGATTTGAATAGGTCATCATGCGACGATGTCGTATTGGCCACACAAGATATATTCATGAGTACCTGTTGAAAGGTGAGGATCCTCCGTTTTGTATCCCTTGTGATGTAAGAATCACGGTCAAGCATGTCCTGCTTGACTGTGTTGAATATTCCATCCCAAGGGATATCTATTTTAAATCACGAACCATGAAGAATCTTTTTAGTAATGTCAGTTCTGATTTAATTTTTGCATTTTTAAATAATAAGATTTGTTAAATGATTTGTAAATAGATAAATGGTATTTTAAACATGGTAGTATAAATTTGCAACTGCGATTGGTAGTGGCTGTATCCTCGAAGGGGGTTGAAGTAGCGTAAAATTATTGTCCTCCTGAGAGGGTATGTAAGTCCCAAAACCTTCAAAGTTAAATTTTTGCTTTCCCGATTTTTAAACGTAGTATATTTGTTCTTTAAATTTCGGCTAAACTTGTCCTACAATCGCCAGCGGCTGAAGGGATGGTGTAAATCCAACTAGGGTCCATGCAGGTAGCTAAGGCACTGTATGTCCCCATGGTCCCTGGTATGGTGATCAATCTTTAGTTGTTGGCGATCTATAGCCCAATTTTACATTGTATTGTCCAGAAATTACTTTCTACTTCTAAAGATATATGCTAGCTAGTTTTAACTCAATCTGTGATAATCTAGTGGTTTTACTGTCCTTCCTTGACAGGGTTTTATATATTATATGTATGTATTATGATATTAGAACTAGTTTTAGTCACGATATGGCTGAAATATTGCCGATGTGACTTTAAACATTAACTCACACACTCACTCTTCAGAAGCAAACTTGAAAATTGCGTTTCTTACATGTTGAAAACTGACCTTTTTTGCGACTTTAGTAGGCATTGCAGGCATGGTGCGCCCCAAAATGACAGTAGTGAGTTGACAAAACACTTGCCATGGTCATGAGCGGATGCGGGGCTGTTCTACATATACTGCGTGTCCCCTTGTAACAACAGTCATTAAAACACCAATATTTCTTAAACAACTATTCCTCCTCATCCTTCTGTATGAAAATATGGAGACGGTTTGGTACGGACACATGACTAACTTCCATGTGTTTTAAAACGATTTGTTGATTTCGAATGTATATGTATTTGCCATTTCATCTGTTCAGCAAACGGACTAAAGTCACTGTGAAATGCAAGAGACCCCACTGTGCTACTGTTGACAGTGGAAAGTGTTCCAGCTGCACCTTAAAGCCTAATCCTGTTTTATTTTATGCACATTTTGTCCATAAACCAGATTTATCCACCATCAACACAATTCATTCCACGTGGGTAATGTTTGGCACATAAATTAGCATGTCTCATGTTTTCTTTAGTATGTATCTATTGACAAAAGGTAATTTTAATATCGAAATGTGACCATTTGCCATGTACTCATACGTGATCAGAAACATTTACATGTAGATGCTTGTCAGAGTATCATTACGTTTAAGTTCGGGTATCGCAGGAAAATCGTTTGATGTTTCACGGTAGTTTAGACTTGTTCAGGATTTCTCTCAACATTATGCTGAAATTCTTTTTTGTATTTTGTTCTGCCTTACCTGTTGATAGAAGTTCTGATTACCAGACAGTTAAGGTTGTGAAAAGTTATGAACTGTTTCTTCAAACTAGCAAGCTACAGTTTAGGCTTGCTACGGAAAGGGGTGGTACTAGTGTTGTTACATTTGCTTGTAAGAAATAAGCTTTGTTCAAACTTCAAGCTTGCTGTCAATTGATATTGATATTGATATTGGTACTCCACCTATTCTGGTGCTGGCTTTGATCATCCTGATTGTTAGTTTGCAAAGACTTTTTGCAAAACTAGTCAGAGAAAGTATTTCACCATTGAAATTGTATTAGTACTACTTTGTATCCTATTCAAGAATACACTGATACACTGATCACAACCCACTGCCCTTCACTTCATAAATGAAGAACAAAACCCAATGCCTAATGCACTGTTGCTGCAGGAATTTGATTGCGACATATTAAAAGTGAAAGCAACATTATAACGAGTTGACTAAGGGTGATCAGTTTCGACTGCAGATATGTTCTGGAAGGTACTACAATATACTAGAGCCCTTAGGCTTTTCCGCTGTATTCTGACCCAGGTTGTTGGAGAATCTTCTTTAATCATATCCGTAGGTATATTGTGAGTGAGCTAACACTTGCCTCCCATCTGACATTACATACCTGGTTACATGAAGACCAGCAGTTATATGGAGATCCTTCTTACCCTGGATACTTGTAATGGCTTTGAACTTGTACTGCCACACTGTAATACCATGGTAGTGACTTATCACTCTGCCTTTTTGTTTGTTGGTTTCCCATCAACAAGCAACACTCAACGTTACTAAGAAAGTGTGACCCCGAATATAGCAATGGTTAGATTTCAAACACAGTCACAATTACGAATGCGTATATTTGTTACATCTGTAAAGAAGGAACACAGTCTGTAGGGTAGATGGTTGTACCTAACTTTCCAAGTTTTCTAATGGACTTTCATTCAAAATGGATACTGTGTATGAGTATTGACTAAGCTGAATTTGACCAATACAGACTGTATTATTTCAGCTGCACCTGAAATCCAGCTGCAAGACATCAACCTTACACATCAATTGATAGCTACTCACATATGCATCCACTCATTTTGACGGTAAATGAGTGGAGAATGTTGACAAATGTTTCGCCTTGCTCTAGGCTTTTTTGTCCACGTAATCGGCACCTTGTGTTATTATTATAACTTGTTTTTAGTCACAGTATGACTGAAATATTTCGGATGTGTCTTAAAATCGTAACTCACACTCGACATCCCTCTCACGTTATCTTCAGATACTGCAAAAAATATTCCACACAAATGCATTCCTCATGAATTGTCTTGAATGACTATACAAGCAGAGATCGAAATGGGGGAATAACCTGGGAGAAATGACCTGAGGAAATCTAGATTTCCTTAATTACGGCGTTTGCATTCAAGGCAGTCCTTGGCTGGAGAGAACGTCCTTTGGTTCAGGGACTGACTTTTGGTAGTTTATTTTGGGATTAACGCTTCACTCAGCAATATTCCAGCTATATGGCGCCGGTTTGTAATTAATCGAGTCTGGGCCAGACAATCCAGTAGTCGGCAGCATGAGTATCGACCTACATAATTGGGATAACAATGTGACTTGTAGTGTCAAGCAGAGATATTATAGCAACCAGCCCGGATGCATGTGGCGTTGTGCTTCTACAGGTCTGTCAACGTTCCTGCCGCGAGGTTGTAATCCTGATTGGTTTTGTAGAACGATGTTAGGTAGCTACAAAGACACAGAGTACCGAGATCGATACTGGCGGAAGATATATGTTGACCCGAAAATACTTTAAACATTTAACCTTGTCTTGTTGATCAGGATTTGTCATTTTAAATCTTGATTATATTAAATATGAAACACAAAGGCGGTCTCACTAACCTGCTTTGTTTACTAGTTCAGGCAGATAAACAGTGGAGGGGAAATATTGAGGGTTATTAAACGATACCAGCTCATCAATATACCAGTAGCATGATTTCGTTAAATGAATATATTTGTGTTTATCGTTGTTCTTACTTATCAATAATAATAATAATAATAAATGTGAACTTATAATGCGCCTTTTCCATGCACAAGGCCCATGCTCAAAGCGCTAACAAAGTGAGTGGATAATAATACATATATACAATAAGGGACTAGTTGCTAGTCATAATGCAGTGAAAACAGATGAGTCTTGAGAAGTCGTTTGAAGGAATAAAGTCAACTGCTGATTTAATGGTGATAGGGAGAGTTCCAGAGTAGAGGGGCAGAGCAGACAAAGGATTTCCTTCCAAAGTTTGCAGTTTGAACCGAGGCACAGAGAGTAGGTTCAGATTCTGAGAACGGAGCTGTCTTTCTGGAGTGTACGGGGTAAGGAGTTCCTTCAGGTATTCTGGGCCTATGCCATTGAGGCATTTGTAGACAAAACACAATATTTTAAAGTCAATTCTTGATTTAACAGGCAGCCAGTGGAGGTTTTCATGACAGGTGTTATGTGTGAGCGCTTTGAAGTTCTGCTTATGATTCGGGAGGCTGTATTTTGGACATTTTGCAATTTTGATAGCAGCTTCTGAGAAATACCAAAAAGGAGGCTATTGCAGTAATCAATTCTTGATATAACAAGTCCCTGGACCAGACCGTGTGCTGCATCACGACTGATGAGATGGCGTATTCTGCCAATGGCTCGTAGATGAAAGAAGCATATTCTGCAGAGTTGATTTACATGAGTGTCCATCGCCAGGTGTGAGTCAAGTGTAACTCAAGGTCTTTAACAGAGTCGACAGCTTGTATCTCTGCATCTGCTACCAGAACAGTTTTGGTGGTAATTTGTTTTGCATTTGCCTGGATCAATAACCATCACCTCAGTTTTGTCATCATTTAACTTTAGCAAGTTGTTTGTCATCCATGACTTAACATCTTTAGTACAGTCTGTTATTTTATGAAGACCAGTGTGAAAGTCCTTGGGAGTTGAGTTTTTCTGAAGTTGAGTGTCATCTGCAAACGAATGATGGGAAATGCCATGTTTGTCAATTACGTCTGCAACATCGGTCGTGTATGCTATGAAAAGAAGCGGACCAGTACCGATCCCTGGGGTACACCACAGTGGACCAAGGAGGTTTGTGATTTGATATTGTCTAACAGGACAGTCTGACTTCTGCTTTCGAGATAAGATTGTAACCAGATGAGGGTACCCCATGGATTCCAAATTGGCCCTTGAGTCTTTCCAGAAGGAGTTGGTGGTCGATTGTATCGAAGGCAGCAGAGAGGTCAAGCAAGATAAGAGTAGCTAGTTTGCCTTCATCAACAGCTGTAAGTAAGTCGTTGGAGACTCTGAGGAGGGCTGACTCGGTGCTATGATTTGATCTGTAAGCGGACTGGAATTTATCCAAAGTGAAAAGGCAGAGAAATGATCCCTGAGTCGAATATTGACTGCTCTCTCAAGTATCTTTGATATAAACTTCAGGTTAGAGACTGGTCGAAAGTTTTTAAGCAAGTTTGGATCTAGGTTATCCTTCTTTAACAGGGGGATGACAGTGGCATGTTTGAAAGAATCTGGGAAGACACCACTTATCAAACTACTGTTCACCATCTTTGTGATAACTGGGAGCAGCAAATCCAGGAATTCTTTTACCAGCGATGTGGGAATCGGGTCCAAGTGACAAGTGGTCGGCTTGGATCCAGAAATGATCTTCTTGATGTCGTTTTCAGAAAATGGATGAAACTCCAATAGTGGTATACCAGAAAACTGTGTATCAGTAGGAGTATCAAACTGGAGCCTAGTACCTTTCAGTGTTGAATGAATTTTGTCAATCTTGGCTCGAAAAAAGTCATTAAAGGAGTCAGGAAGTTCATCAAAAGGTGGAGTTGAGGGTAGGATTGGATCATGCTTTTTTTTTCCAAGAAGGCCATTTATAAATTTATGCATTTTCCTAGGATTATTTTTTAATCTCCTCGATAGTGGACAGACAATAGTTCTTCTTAGCATGGGCTATGTGTTTAATCATGCTATTCCTCGCTTGACAATACATCTGACGATGAACTTCTAGTCGTGTCTTACGCCAAAGTCTTTCAGATTTACGTTTCTGAATTTTCGCCCAATGGACTTCATCATCATACCAGGAGAATTTGACCGCACAACAACAGTCTTGCTAACAGCAGGAGCGTGCTTGTCTAGGATTGCAGAGAGCGTATCCTGATAGAGATCTGCTAGAGCCTCAATGTCGTCTGGGGGTTCACACACCAGGCTTGACTTGGCAAGATCGGCCCTGAACAGGTCCTTATTGATTCGTTTATAATTTCGACAAGTTATTGTTTTGATGACATTTCCTGGTTTAGAAAGTTTTAACTGGACGTGAACCAAGAAGTGATCAGACATCTGACAATCACGTACCATCACATCATTGACAATGTCACTGTTTTCGTGAGATACGATCCAATCAAGTATGTTGCCAGATTTGTGAGTAGGCTCGTTAACATGTTGCATCAGACCATGGAGATGTAATAGTGACCTGAACTTCTTAACATCAGCTTTATCAGCATTGTTAAATTGTATGTTAAAGTCACCAACAAAAAGTCTACTCACTTTTGAAGAAGAGGAAGTAAACAATTCTCCGAGTTCCTTGTGAAAATCCGAAACAGAAAATCCATTCTTCATTGAAGGGGGTGGACGATAGATGCAGACAAGAGTCATTGATGTCTGTCCTGACACGACAGAGAGTGAAAGTTTTTCAAAAGATGAAGGAGCAGCACCATCGTTTCTAAGAATGCTCACTTTACAAAAAGTAGATTGTGCTGAAGTTTTTTCTTTCAGAGTTTGTTTTCCGTCTGAAATGTTCATATGAACAAGAATGGCGTACATGTTTGGTTAACAGGTCTAAGTCTACCTCGTATATGTTGTACAAACAACTTTTTGAAGCAGAATTCTATCTCTCAGTAATTACAGTCCATAAGTTGTGACTGGCACTTGCGAAATTTCGCTGTAGCTCACATTCTTTAGCCATTGAGGAAGGCAGATATCTCAATGTAGTTTTAGTGACCTGTACTGTTTTTTTGATAATCTACGTCAACAACACACTGCTAAGAAATATTACGAATATCCTAATGTGACAAACAATAATCTATGCCTTCTAACCAAACATCTGTTGTTAGAAATTTAGCCTGTTTTATTTATCATGCCTTTTCATGCAGTTTAGACAGGTTATAGTAAAGTGAACTACCTTATACCCCTTGTGTGTCTCTGTAACACATATACATGTCTTTAGCCACTGAGGAAGGCAGATATCTTAATGTACCAAAGAATGAAAGAATTTGCAAAGTCTGTAACTGGGGTTATATTGAGAGAGAATATCATCTTTATTGATCTGTACAGTTTTTGATAATCTACATCAACGATATATGGCCAAGAAATACTTCGAATATCCTTATGTGACAGAACTGAATACCCTCATGTCTGCTCACCAAACATCTGTTGACAGAAACTAAGCCTGTTATGTTTACCATGCCTCGCATCCGATACACACTATAATAAAGTGAACTCACTACCTCATACCTTAAATACATTCTCTGGAATACATAAACATGTATGTACATATTTATATGTCATGGACCAATCAATGTTGTACCAGGGACCGTTGGTCCACATCTGTACTGAAATAAAGAATCACAATTTATTCAAATAGCTTAACTATGGCTTTCAGACTAAATATTCCTTGTCTTTGATTTAGTGTAGTCTCACATTTGTCGAAACAAAATACACGGAAATGATAGTATAAGCCTTAAGAGTGTTGACAATGTTAGCTCGAACTACTGGGAACGAGATAAATAGTTTATATTGAGTGTTTGACAAATCCGACTCGACCGTAATACTTGTCCTAGCTATCTGAATGCAATCGCTCCACATCGTGCATGTTATGCAAACAAGATACTTTGTGCATATTGCATCTGTATTCTATATGCACCGATTTTCAGTTCGACTTGTCAAGACAAGTTTAGAATATTTTCAACTCTTCACTGCCAGGAAGTCCACACTTCCTGTTCGCCGCATTCAGGTTAGAATATTGATACATACAGAGTAGTTGGAGTTCACTGGGAGTTTGTCATGTGTGAATGTTTGAAAGAACAGTCTGTATATATGTATTTTAACGCCGTTTAATGCAGTATCAAGTGATTGACGTCATGAGCATCGATCTGTACAACCATGTCAGCGAGTATGACGCCCGTACGTCGCCTTTTATGGCAAGTGAGTCGGTGAGTTTAGTTTTACGCCACTCAGCAAGATTCCAGTTATAATCGGGTCTCGACCAGACAATCCAGAGATCAACAGCATGAGCATCGGTCTGCCTAATTGGGAACCGATAACATGTGTCAACCAAGCCAGCGAGCCTGACCACCTGATCCCGTTAGTCGTCTCTTACGACAAGCATGGGTTACTGAAGGTTCATTCTAACCCGGACCTTCATGGGTATGTTATGACAAGTACGGTTTACTAAAGATCAGTTATTCACGGGTCTCCGTGCACAAGCACTCACTCACGTAGTATAGCAAGTGTTACTTCATCAGTTTAACAACGAATTTAAGACATATTTGTATCCACCTGGGTCATGACATGCGCGACGTATACATTTTCCATGCAACATCTTTCCTGGTGAATTAGATATAACTTATCTGTGTCCTCGCTATGCTTTACCTGTACATTTTAAATATTGGCGTACATGCTTGGCTTCACCAGGACACACGCATCTTAATGGTTTCAACGATAATAGCTGCTTACAGTTGTAGCCTTCATTATTACAGGCACATGTAAGACCAAGAGAGAACTTCAATGTTATGTGAAAGGGTGTATTGACATGAAATCTCACTTGAGCGACCGTCCCTTTTGTCCCATGAAATTCACTGAATTCTGTGTGTAACTCAGAATAGCAACATTGTCCCAGCGACAGCTCTCAGTTTGCCGACTTGAAAGGTTTGGTCAATGCGTCGTTGTGAAGAAAGTTGAATAGACCTACCTGGTCTGTGCAGCAGTGTGTCGCAATGGCTGTGAGTGACGGTGTTGTGATTTTGCTTACCAGTTTTGCCTCGTTACAGGTAGGTATTTTCTTGGTTTATGTGTTTCAGCGTCGACTGGGGGCATCATAGACCTGTTGGCATTTCTAAACTGTGTGAGGACATGACATTACTTACGAGAACCTACACATAACGGTACAGACAACCTTGTTGTTCATAACTCGATGCCTGACTGTTACTGTGTATCGTACTGGATGATCACAATACTGCGATAAAGGGTGTAATTCAGAATAGGACATAATCCTAGCAACAACTCTCAGTAGGTTAAATTGAAAGGTTTGACATGGGAATGTCACCTGATAGACAGCTGATAACAATGTCTATATAATAATTGTGCTTTCGAGTTTTTTTAGCAAATGTAAAGCAAATAGAGTTGAAGAAAGGGAGTGCTTCGTCAAAATATGTAACACAAGTGTAGATACCATGATTTCACACAATTCCACAAGTGAAGAGTCGACTTTACCTGAAAATGTTGATTTTGATGAGATTTCTTACAAGAAGTGAAAAGGCATCGCCACAACGCAACAGGAATCACCTTCCAGTAAAAATTGTGCAGCAAAGAGCATGCACTGTCTGGCTATAAAAGTTTTAGATTACTTTCGGAAATCGGCATCCGTTTTTAAGGAGTTTCAAGGTCAAATCACTACGCCAAGTTTTGACGCTGCGACACGGAACGTCGCCATTGAAAGAATGCACGCTGGAGATTACCAATCTTCAGCTGCCAGGCGTGTTAATCTGAATGTTAGTCTGAGCACGATATCACTGCTCGTACTGCCACGCGGAGAGAACAGCAGCCAGGGTGCGTGAGGACCCGGAGGATATGCGGTCAAACTGGACGGAACAGGTTGAGAGAGATTGGACTGAGAGCCAGGAGAACGCGACGTCGGGACCATGCTACGTCGTCACCATCGCACTCAACGTCGCCGTTATCTAAAGTCATCCACTTGGTTGTATAGACATTACTTTCTTCTAAACTGATGTAAAAATACGATTCTTAAAGTCTATTTGTGGACGAGTTATACACGTTTGAAAACACACTTTCGCAACAGATTTCTGGGTTATGCATTTCTTTTTAATTTTGAATAGTATATTAAAAAAATAATAATAATAAATGTGGTAGGTTCAGGAAATCACATGTCCCGGCTTCGACACTGTATCTCCATAACGCCTGTTCATGAACAGAAGGCTGTGACAGTGTGTCCCCATATCGTTGGTTGATAAACCCGGGTGTGATGGATGTACTGATGATTCAGTAAAGCTGGATGGACAACTGTGAAAATAACATAAAGGTGGAATCAACGTCTCTGTCAACATGTTTTCGTTCAAAAAGCTGTATTTACACAACTAATTAGTTCATAACTTCAGTGTATCATCGACGCTTCTGCTCGTCTCTAGATTAAACAAATATGAACATATACCTGGTACAGACCCTTAACTGGCGAAACGTAGGGAACGACATTATCAACAACACTGAATCAAATCCCAACGCATGGTAAACTTTGGTGTGTCTGTTTATTCTGTTTCGTGTAATGTTATCTCCCATTGACAACAGTTGTAACCATTTCGGGCTACATAACTCTAACTGCTGTGAAGTCATCTAATATCTGTTTCTATCACAAGGGATAAATATTTCAGTGTTAAAACTGTTAAGGATCACTTTATTGCTGAAGTTTTAAAAGAAATACAATTAAATGATGAATTGTGATTGATATGTTTTGTATATAGAAATATATTTTATTATAGGTAGTTTAAATTAGTAACTTAGATTGTGTGTGGCTGTATCCTCAAAGGGGGTTAAAATATTGTAAAATTATTGTCCACCTGAGATGATATGTAATGTGCAAAATATTCCACGTAAATTTAACCCTACCATTTTTTTTAGTCGTAGGGTATGTGTGCTTTTAATGTATGGTTATATTGTCCTACAATCACCAGCGGCTGAAGGGATGGTGTAAATCCAGCTAGGGTCCATGCAGGTAGCTGCAGTACTGTAAGTCCCCATAGTCCCTAGTATTGTGATCTACTTTCAGTTGCTGGCAACCTATAGCCTGGTTTTATACTGTATATATGTTCCTCTGTGGTGTCAATACTAGTTGTAAATTTCTATCTGCGATAGTCTGCTGTTTTACTGTCCTTCGTTGACAGGTGTTTATAATTTACTTTTAATTATTATAAATCTATATATTGATTTAGTCCCGATATGGATGAAATATTTAAACTTAAAATCTTAACTCACTCACTCACTTACTCGTAGAATATCTGTGAAAAGTTATATCTGTGTACACATTGTTGAGGGTGTGTACATCACAAACAACTTCATGCATGCAGAAATGCATTCGGACACTGTCGGAACGTACTTCACCTGACTATACTCAATAGGCATGTCGTCGTAACATTCACACCGGTTGGTTCGCTTGAATGGTCCTGGTAGATATATACTAGGCACATAATAAAACCTGTGTAGACACATAAGGATTCAATCTCAGAGATTAGTGACATGTATCCAACATGCATGCACGTGCCACGTTCCGTGACGTCAGTGGGTTCGTCCTTGAGACGTGCAATACGTTGTTGCACGTGCATTCCGGGAAAGAGAAACAGAGCAAATGAATGCCACACAATACTGTCACTTTGGAAAGCTCAACCCCTGCCCTTGCGATCGTTCAAAAAATTAAACGGCTATTGAAACGCATAGCATGCCAAGGCTCACGTCTGCACAACGTCATGAGGCCATTGGGATGGTCCGTGGGGGAATGTCTCAACGACAAGTGGCTGCACATTTCCACTGCCACCGGAACACCATTTCTGCACTGGTGAGACGCTACCAGAACACAAATGACGTCATCGATCGGCCACGTTCTGGACGTCCACGTGTAACAACGCCAAGACAGGACAGATGGATAAGGGTGACCCATCTTCGCCACAGGTTTCAGACTGCAGTGATGACTGCCCGAACCATCCCAGGACTTCGCCGTATCCACCCCAACACAGTTCGACAACGTTTACGTCATCACGGGATCAGACCACGACGTCCCGCCATACGGCCTATCCTGACACAACGTCATCGACAAGCTCGCCGAATGTGGTGCCGAAATCATGTCTGCAGACCCTTGTTTTGGTGGAGAAATGTTGTTTTTACAGATGAGTCCAGGTTTAACATTTCCCATAGTGATGGACGTCAACGTGCCTATAGACGCGTGGGAGAACGTTATGCACAGGCCTGTGTCTTGGAGAGGAATCGCTTTGGTGGTGGTTCCGTGATGATTTTGGGTGGAATAACAGCACGCCAAAGAACTCCTTTGGTGATTGTTCAGGGCAACTTAACTGGTGTGGGCTACAGGGATCAGATTCTTCGACCTGTGGCAATTCCTTTTCTGCAACGTCATGGCCCTGGGTTAACATTCCAACAGGACAATGCCCGCCCTCATACGGCAAGGGTTGCTATGGATTTCTTGCAACACCACAACGTTGACTTACTGCCTTGGCCTGCAAATTCACCGGATCTCTCCCCGATAGAGCATGTTTGGGACGAGATGGATTGACGTCTACGCCGTCTTCCTCATCCGCCAGATAACGTCCTTGACCTTGCAACAGAACTTGAGAGAATCTGGCGTGACATCCCACAAGCCTTCCTTGCACGTTTGATAGGCTCTATGCGTCGTCGATGCACTGCTGTTCTCAATGCCGATGGTGGACATATCCGCTATTGAGCTTGTGACATGGTCGTTTGACCCCTGCACCCGCTTGTGGACTCGTGACGTCATTGTGATTGACTTTTCAATTGAAATTCTCCCGACTTGTTATGGTCTCATGGTCCCTCCATTAAAGTTTATATGTACCTTTGACATTGTTATCGTACTTATCAACTGGGATAATATTTTGACAATGCACAGTTTCTTTATGTGGCTAGTATATGTTCCGGTCTACTTTCCTATTCTATCATCCAATTACTTATTACTTGAACCGCCAATGATATTATGCCAAGGTCAGGATTATCCAAAAGTACGAACAAATTTATTCTATACTGATAATAAAAACCCATATAGCATATATATTGTCATATGCATTTATATCCACACTCACCCATTCCCTCTTTAGATACTTTTAAAAATATTACATACAAATACATTCCTCTTGAAATGTCATGAAATAAGCAAGTCGTGGCATGACTGTACAAGTAGAGATGGAAATGGGGGATTAAGAACCTAGCCTGAGGTGATCTAGATTTCCTTCAATTTCGGCATTTGCATCTAAGGCAGTCCTGGGCCGGAGGGGGCGTACTTTGGTTCAGGGACTGTGTTTTGGTTCTTTGTTTTGAGATTAACGCCACACTGAGCAATAGTCCAGCTATATGGCGGCGGTCTGTAAATAATCGAGTCTGGACCCGACAATCCAGTAATCATATGGAACTACATAATTGGGACAACAATGTGACGTGTAGTGTCGAGCCGAGATATCACAGTTACCAACCTGGGTGCAAGTAACGTTGTGCCTGTACAGGTCTGGCAACATTCCTGCAGCGAGGTTGTCATGCTGATTAGTCTCGTAGAAAGATGTAAGGTAGGTACAAGATTCAAACCGGGATTGATACTGGCGGAAAATGTAATCAGTGGAATTAGTGATTTGTGTGTGTGTGTGTGTGTGTGGGGGTGTGTGTGTGTGAGGAATTGAACAATACCAGTTCATCAATATACCAGAAGCTGAATTTCGTTAAATTAATATATTTGAGTTTATTGGGATTTTTTTTTACTTCACCCTAATATTTTGAAATGTTTTCAATAGACTTTGAAAATACACAAAAATAAAATATCTTACATGCCATATAAGGAGATGTAAGAAGGAAGTTCTTCGCAGTTGAAATTATTGTCAGATATTTTGCGTGTCTGTATGTATGAGTGTGAGTGTGTTTGTATTATCTGGTAGCTGGTTGGTTCAAGCAGTGTGTACATGACACCACCGTGTAACCCACAGCGTCTTTTAAAATATTGTAGTTTAACCTCCAAGACACAGTGCAAATACACGTGTGCCTATATCACTGTTTGGGGATTTGGATAACATATGGCAGTGTGATATAATCTTATGATTTTATGCATGTCTGTTTGCTGAGATAAGTTAAACCTTCATTTAAATAAAGCCGTGAAGATCCGCCTTAGAAAGGATTATTTTTACAGACCGCCGTCATATGACTATATATTGCTGAGTGCAGTGTAAAACAACACACCATGAATTCATTCAAATAGCATAACTCTGACTATCAGACTATTACTGCATTGTATTGCTTGTCTTTGATTTAGTGTAGTCTCACATTTGTCGAAACGAAACTGCATGCATTGGTCTTGATAATCATTTCATGATAAGCATATTTTCAACTCTTGAATACTTGTTCTGTGTTAAAAATCAATGTTAAAATACTGATACATACTGACAGTCACTTTGAGTTCGAGACAGTCCGAGATTCGATATTTCCAAGTTCGCGAAAACGGGCTAGACTGTCAGTGTGGTCACAAAACGAAAGACAATCAAGTGATTGACGTCATGAGCATCGACCTGTACAATCATGTCAGCCGTCGCCTTTATGACACGTGTGGGTTACTGAAGATCAATTCTTCACGGCTCGCCGTGCATTAGCATCTCTTAACAACGAACGTAGGACATGTTCGCGTTCTGTAGCCACATGAGTCATGTACACATTACCGCGACTCCATGCAACATCTATGCTGGTGAAGTAGATATAACTTCCCCGTGTTCCTGGCGATGTGTACACGTTATCACGACTCCATGCAACATTTATGCTGGTGAAGTAGATATAACCGTGTTCCTTGCGATGTGTACACATTATATCACGACTCCATGCAACATCTATGCTGGTGAAGTAGATATAACTTCCACGTGTTCCTGGCGATGTGTACACGTTATCACGGTTCCATGCAACATCTATCCTGGTGAAGTAGATATAACTTCCCGTTTTCCTGGCGATGTGTACACGTTATCACGGTTCCATACAACATCTATGCTGGTGAAGTAGATATAACTTCCCCGTGTTCCTGGCGATGTGTACACATTATCACGGTTCCATGCAACATCTATCCTGGTGAAGTAGATATAACTAACCCTATTCCTGGCGACGCCTTGCCTGTAAATTCAAACATTTGCTGTGCATGCTTGGCTTCACCCGGACACAAGCGTATAAATGGGTTTGTTAACAATAATAGTTGCAGCTAGTTGTAGCGTTCATTATTATAGACCAATAAAAGATCAATACAGAACGTCAATGTTATGTGAGAAGCATGTTGTCATGAAATCCCTCACTTGAACAACAGTCCCTTTTGTCCCATTAAATTCACTGTATGGTTGTGTACACAGTTGAACAGGTTTGTAATCTTGATTCCCTTCCTGGTCTGTGCGGCAGTGTGTCGCAATGGCTGTGAGAGACGGAGTTGTGATTTTGCTTGCCAGTTTCAGCCTCGTTACAGGTGAGTATTTTCTTACAATATATTTGTTTCAGCGCCAATTGAGGGCATCATATACCTGTTTCATGCCGGATGATCAAAATACTGAATCATCCCACCCATGGGTGTAATTCAGAATAGCAAAACTATCCAAGCGATATTCAAACTATTTATCCCAGCGATATTCAAACTATATTCAAACTATTCAACTAACTGTGACGGAGTACCAAGGTGGAACAAAAGTTAACCTGAAATCTGCACGTAACAGAATTGTGTGACACCAACTGAAATTTGTATGTAAAAGAAACCACTTGGTGTGAAACCAACAAGCCACATAGAAATGTGATACAAATAAGTATTGTATATTAAAACGAAGTTTTCAAATCGTACCAATCGGTACAAGGGAATGCCAATGGCAACCTACATATATATATATATATATATATATACGCACAAAATGTCCAAAGTAGTACAGGTGTTCAGTCATAAATATTGCATAGATAAATAAAAATACAAATGTTAAACCATTGCAATGGACAACAAATAAAGAAGAAAATTTATTTACTTTGGACAAACAAAACTAGTTCAGTGATAACTATTGCACAGATAAATAAAACAGAATGCCTTTTTCTCCAACATGTTTCGTTCTTTTTAATCTTCAGGAGATTGTAGCGGTTACAGTATGACGTCATTACATATATATTGTGACGTCATAATAGGGACAACATTCTAGAGCGACAAGGTCACAGCTTGCAATGGTTTAACATTGGTTTGTACTTGTCTATGAAGTAGTGTTCTTTAAAAATTCGTTTTACTTTGTCCGAATTTTTGAACTTGATAAAAGGAAATATTGTAAATTTAACATCGTTTCCTTTCGCACAGACATCTAGATGTTCACTCAGTGGGATACATCGGGTTTCAGGACACTTTATTTGTTGTTTGTGGACACGAACCCGGGCTCTTAAATTTTCTGATTGACCAATATACTGTTCATTACAGCCTGTGCATGTTATGACATATATTATGTTTTTGCAAGAGCAGTCAAAATTCTGTTTTACATAGAATTCTCCGTGTCTCGTGAAAGTTACAGAGTGTCCTTCAACAATATGTCGACACGTTCCACAGTTACCTCTGTTGCATGTAGACAAGGTAGGATTTGATAAATTCTGTTTCTTTAAAATAAATTTGGCTTTTGTTAGTATCTTTTAAGATTCTGATTTTGTCTTTTGCTATTTATTATTTTTCTAGATTTCAGCATTGATTTCAGTTTTTCATCTTCTTCTAAGATGCACATATTTGTTTTTATGTTCTGGAACACATTTGGGTTCAACGGATTATAAGTAGATACAAAAGCAAGTACTTTTTCCTCATTGGTTTGTTTCATCGTTCCTGTCAAAAGATCTTCTCTATTAAGCTGTAAAGCTTTATATATTCCGTCTTCGACAAGAGATTTTGGATATTCCCGTAATAATAAAACGTCCTAAGTTCATTCAGTCTTTGATTGCGGGTGTCTTGGTTTGAAACTATTGTACATATTCTTCGTGCCAGGTTATATGGAAGACTTCTTTTGGTGTGGCTCGGATGACAAGATTTGAAGTTTAAAAGTATTGTTCGTATCTGTAGGTTTGTAGAATATATCTGTGTCCAATTTCCGCCCCGATTTGATGACCATTGTGTCTAAGAAAGCTGTTTTAGTTTCATCTGCTTCCATAGTGAAAACAAGATTTTCGTCCATGCTATTTAATAGTTCGTAAAATGTATTTAGTTTCTCCTCAGAAAATGGCCAAATTATGAAGCATCATCTAGAAATCTTTTCAATATTCCATGAAATAATGGGCAACATCCTTTCCAAGAATTTGACTGATTTTATGCTTGAACTTTTCCTCCAGATATCCTAAGACAAGCGTCGCATAAGTCGGCGCCATTTGTTGTTTGTGGACACGAACCCGGGCTCTTAAACGGGACATAAGTACCTTTGTCCAGGAGTAAGTCCATTGCTTAAAGAATCTCTCTGTTTGCTGGTTATATTAGAGTGTTTCTTGCTTGCGTTAGGAATTATTGGATAACTGCAAGAAACACTCTAATATAACCAACAAACAGAGAGATTCTTTAAACTCTTTGGCCAATGATCCGAACATCATAATAAAAGAAGCTGACAAAGGCGGAGCAACAGTGATAATGGATTCAACGAACTACAAACACATGGCAATGGACTTACTCCTGGACAAAGGTACTTATGTCCCGTGCAGTGAAAAAGAGTCAGACAGTGTACTTCGGAAATTAAAGAACCTAACCAGTCAGTACTCAGAAGAGCTGACATCAAAGGAATTAAATTATATAACACATTTTGACTGCAAATCGAGCAATTTCTATGGTGTTACCCAAAATTCATAAAAGTAAGGAGATCATAAGACAATGTAAAAATCCTAAAAGCAGCTATGTTGAGATGGAACACCCGGGAGATTTGAAACTCCGACCTATAATTGCAGGCCCAGCGTGTGCTACACATAGACTCAGTAATTTCATTGATATTTTATTGAAACCAATCTCATCAAATGTTAAAAGTTTTACTCGTGACACCATGCATTTCCTTTCCTCTTTACCACAAAACGTTAATGAAACAAGCAAACTTGTAACTTTTGATGTAAAAAATTTGTATTCAAATATCCCACATAGCCTAGGAATTAAAGCATTGGATTATTGGTTAAACTGTTGTGAAGAACACGTACCTGAGCGAATTTCAAAATCATTCATTTTGGAAAGCATTGAATTCATCTTAAAAACAATATTTTCTTTTTGATGATAAGTACTTACTATAAACATATTAAAGGAACAGCCATGGGAACCAAAATGGCGCCGACTTATGCGACGCTTGTCTTAGGATATCTGGAGGAAAAGTTCAAGCATAAAATCAGTCAAATTCTTGGAGAGGATGTTGCCCATTATTTCATGGAAAATTGGAAAAGATTTCTAGATGACTGCTTCATAATTTGGCCATTTTCTGAGGAGAAACTAAATACATTTTACGAACTATTAAATAGCATGGACGAAAATCTTGTTTTCACTATGGAAGCAGATGGAACTAAAACAGCTTTCTTAGACACAATGGTCATCAAATCAGGGCGGAAATTGGACACAGATATATTCTACAAACCTACAGATACGAAACAATATTTAAACTTCAAATCTTGTCATCCGAGCCACACCAAAAGAAGTCTTCCATATAACCTGGCACGAAGAATATGTACAATAGTTTCAAACCAAGACACCCGCAATCAAAGACTGAATGAACTTAGGACGTTTTATTATTACGGGAATATCCAAAATCTCTTGTCGAAGACGGAATATATAAAGCTTTACAGCTTAATAGAGAAGATCTTTTGACAGGAACGATGAAACAAAACCAATGAGGAAAAAGTACTTGCTTTTGTATCTACTTATAATCCGTTGAACCCAAATGTGTTCCAGAACATAAAAACAAATATGTGCATCTTAGAACAAGATGAAAAACTGAAATCAATGCTGAAATCTAGAAAAATAATAAATAGCAAAAGACAAAATCAGAATCTTAAAAAGATACTAACAAAAGCCAAATTTATTTTAAAGAAACAGAATTTATCAAATCCTACTGTGTCTAGATGCAACAGAGGGACGTGTCGACATATTGTTGAAGGACACTCTGTAACTTTCACGAGACACGGAGAATTCTATGTAAAACAGAATTTTGACTGCTCTTGCAAAAACATAATATATGTCATAACATGCACAGGCTGTAATGAACAGTATATTGGTCAATCAGAAAATTTAAGAGCCCGGGTTCGTGTCCACAAACAACAAATAAAGTGTCCTGAAACCCGATGTATCCCACTGAGTGAACATCTAGATGTCTGTGCGAAAGGAAACGATGTTAAATTTACAATATTTCCTTTTTATCAAGTTCAAAATTCGGACAAAGTAAAACGAATTTTAAAAGAACACTACTTCATAGACAAGTACACACCAATGTTAAACCATTGCAAGCTGTGACCTTGTCGCTCTAGAATGTTGTCCCTATTATGACGTCACAATATATATGTAATGACGTCATACTGTAACCGCTACAATCTCCTGAAGATTAAAGAACGAAACATGTTGGAGAAAAAGGCATTCTGTTTTATTTATCTATGCAATATATATATATATATATATATATATATATATATATATATCACCCAAAATTACTTCCCATGTACCACTTGCTTGACAACGACATTAGAATCTATGTCGAAACGTCGCCTATATAGAATAAAGAAGTTGTACATCCATAAAAATAGTCCTCATTCTTCATCTACCCAACTTCTAGAATGCCAATCAAAGACGTTATAGCAATGCCAATCAAAGACGTTATAGCATTAAAGTCAGTGATGATTATCTTCACATCGCTGTGATAGTTTCAGTCTTCCAAAACAGGCCTGGACTGGGAATTCAGGGTGATCGTCACACAACTGCAGGTTTTATTGTAATGGGAAATGTTATGAGAGATAGCCAAGGCAAGAGTTAGGCACCCATTATATGCGTAAAATGCCTCAAAAACTTTCTTCAACTCTCTAAACCTGACTACGGAATATTCCGAAATCGTTCGATAAATTTCATTACCAATCTTGTTTCTGAGAGTGAATATAGTAACCAGCACAATTGTGTAGAAACAGCAAACCTCTTTGCACATTGGAAAGAAATCTCTGCTAAAAAGCAAAATCGACTTTACAATTCTGACTATGTCATGAGTGTGTGTTTGTTGACGGAGCATTCAGCAGTGTAACAGCTGTACGACATGATCTGTAAACAATCGAGCTTGGGCAAGACAATCCAATGATTGAAACCATGAGACACATGGCTGAGAATGTGTTTCTAAATCACTATCAAATAATGATGATATTCGGTGTTCACGAAAAGGTGAACGTACCTATCCTACCGGTTGCACCGGTCATAAATAAAGTGATTAAAAACATCCTATGAAAACATTAAGGAACATTATGGTAGAAGTCAAACTCGGGAAATGCATCGCAACGACTGGTTATGTGCATGTCTTCAAACTATTCTGTCAGAAATTAATAAGAATGCAAATGCCCCTTTTTAGGGTCCATTCATAGATTTTCTTCAGGCACGTCAGCTTTTGTTTTGTATTAATCACGAACGACAAAACATTCAGAATTGTGAAATAGTATGTGGGAGAAGGTGTCTTTCTGTGTAAGAGTAGGGGTGATATAAAAGATGAGCACGTCAATTTGGGGTTTGTTGTTTAGCGACACAACCAGTTATTCCCCAAATATTTAACAGCGGTCTCCAAATAATCGTACACAGTCCAGAAATAGGCATTGTTGGCGCCTAGTATGTCGTCGGGGTCCGAAGGTAATCAACCATATACACTCTCTCAAAAGAAACGCAACCCCTATCTAAATATCTGACATCATTTCTAGAATAAAGATGGTGAATGTAAATTAGAATTTTCTTCAAAATACTGTTAATACGTTCCCATCTGATCAGTATAAGCTCCCAAACGGAACCATTTTCACACATGATGACCTTTGTATCCGTGTTATTTGAGAAAGTGCGAAATTGTCATGTACAAAATGCTAAAAGCCTGTTGCACGTGCAAATCGTTGAAAACACAGTTCATGTAGAGGGTTTTAAAAGTCACGCGTAGTTTGTAATTTTTCTCTCATAATTTGCTCTGCAAATCAAGTTCGAAAATGCCCCGTTTGAGTACAGCAAATCGAAATATTGCCATTGGTCGCATTGAGGCCGGGGAAAGCTTTGGAACAGTTGCCCGTCATCTAAACGTACACAAAACAACAATCTCACGACTTTGGAATCGTTACACACAGTTCCATGCAATTGAAGATCGTCCCAGGAGCGGTAGACCTAGGATCACCACACCGGCTCAGGATCGCTTTATTCGACTCAACCACCTACGTAATCGGCATGCCACACCCACCATCACTGCAACACAGGTGCCAGGTTTGAGGAGAGTATCGGCCCAAACCATCAGGAACCGTTTACATGAGGCAAATTTACGTGCAAGAAGACCAGTTGTTGGGCCCGTCTTGAAACGCCAACATCGACGCCAACGTCTCAGGTGGTGTACTAACGTAAGGAGATGGACCCTAAGAAACTGGAGAAGAGTCTGGTTTAGTGACGAGTCTCGTTTTCTTCTTCAACGACGTGACGGTAGACAACGTGTCTATAGACGAGCAAATGGACGTTTTGCACCGAACTGCGTTCGACAGGTCGACAGATTTGGAGGAGGAAGCATCATGGTATGGGGAGCCATGTCTTACAACCAACGGTCAGACTTGGTCATCATTCGTGGCAATTTGACGGCACAACGGTACATTGATGACGTCTTACAGCCACATCTTCTGCCGATAATCGAACAACAGAGGGAGTTGTTTCAACATGACAATGCCCGCCCTCATACAGCTCGTGCAACAATGGCATTCCTACAGAATTCAAACGTCAACGTGATGCCGTGGCCCTCCAGATCGCCAGACATCAATCCTATCGAACATCTGTGGGACCAGCTGGATCGTTGTGTTCGTGCACGTACACCACAACCGCACACGTTGGTTGAACTGGCCGCAGCACTCCAGGAAGAGTGGAGAGCAATCCCCAGAAAACATCCGCCGTCTGATTCGTTCTGTTCCGAGGAGGTGCACTGCTGTGATTAGAGCTCGTGGCTCTACAACGAGATACTGAAGACAACGCCCCTAGCGTAAATTGAGAGTTCGATACTGACCTGCATTAACTGTTACCTTATACCGTGCTGACCTACGGTTCACCATGTCAAATTTCATGGCATTATCTTTAAAAATACAAATGTAATAACCAGTTACAATTGATATAAACATTACCAAAAAAACAGGGGTTGCGTTTCTTTTTTGAGAGAGTGTATTTTAGCCTGACCTGCACATCCATTTAGTCGCCTCGTTCGACTAGCATAGGCAGTGTACTCTGAACCTGAATTCCCGAGGGATGTTTATATATAAATAGCTAGTAACAACCTGTTGACTGAGAGGTATTTATGTTACAGATGAGGTAGATGATATGACACTGCAGACGAAGTAACATTCGTTGACTACAACTTAACAGGGCACCAGAAAATCAGTGTTAGATTGTAACCTGTAAAATCAGTTTTCGAAAAATGCCGATACACAAGAAATACAAAAACAAGGAACAAGTTTGAAAGAATCTATATTTTAAGAATACTCTTTACCATGGTGTTTAAATTTTATAAACAGACGTGAAACACGGCAGTACAATCTAGCTTATGGAAAAACACCAACACTCATCTTTAAAGTGTTAAAGAGCAACACTACTCCGTGGACATTCAGCTGACCAGTTTGGATGGGATATTGTATAACCGTGTAACATTTCACACCGCGTTTGTACACGTGACCACTTGTTCCAAACTATTT